>NC_141542.1:73822692-73974038 GCF_021556685.1 Rattus norvegicus
CTTGTCCTTCTCTCAGGGGTCGTGTGAGTAGCATACCTATCCTCCGAGATTTCTGTAAGTTGGTGTGAGGATCGGTTAACTGTCCATTTAATTCTACTTTGCATTAGCAGGGGCCGCAGGAATAGGTCCCATTTGCTACATTTTAGTTTATACTCAGGACATCTGCTTCTGAGGGAAATGGAATTTGACATTAAAAAAAAGTCCTGTTTTCATAGTGCAAAGGAGCCCATAAATGTGTTTTCAGGTAGCATCCATGCATTCAAATCAAAGCAAACTTTAATATAGTCAATAAACACTAATTAAGCTATAACACCTTTGAAAGCAGTAAACACTCTTGTGGTATTCCAAGAAACTGAGAGACCTTTTCTTTCTCCCCACCAACACCTTTACCTCTGCCCAACCCTCATCTACCACCACAGAAACTACACCATTGCTCAGTGCCACTGACAAATGAGAGGCAGGGCCAAATTATTACCACTGACACTGTGGGTGTGGGGAGTGAATATATTTTTACTTTAATGTACCTATTGAAGTAAGAGAAAAAAAACTACCTTAAAATCCAAACTATTGAGATAAAAACAGCAAGGGTAAAGGTGCTACAAAAACAAACAAACAAACAAACCCACCATCAACAACAACTAAACAACAACCCCCCGACCCCCACCCCCACAACACTTAACAAATTCGTTATCCACAAAACACACATGCTTGAAAGTTTTGTGCCTTAAAAATAAAGGTCGGTTCAAACAAGAATTACGGCACCAAGTTTCATGGGGGTAAATTAGCTCTCACAGTAAAAATAACAGACACATATTTGAATAAGAAAAAAAATCAACATAGTAGAAAAAACTGGGAAGGGTCACTTTACAAGGGTCCTTGAGGTTGGGAGCAAGGGGAAAGCAAAGAATTAAGACCTGAAAGTCTTCGATTACTTAAAGATTTCATTTAATATTTCATTGTTTACTTTTTTTCATAAAAAGGAAACTGAGGCATGGGGACTCCTGAAAGGAGCCTGAAGCCCTGAAACAGACCGGTGAATAACAGGCCACACATGAGAATTAACTGCACAATCGAACTGCCTTCTCAGCTGCCTTCTCCACCAACGGCCACGAGCAAGATGACTTGCTGAACCACAGTTTGACAGGGCAGAAATTGAGGCAAATATAGGTAAAAAAAAAAAAAAAAACAACCAAAACCAAAAACCAAAAACCCAAGAAGCCAGTTGATAGCAGAGAGAGTTAGAGGAATCTGAACTGCCCCTACCCAAGACAATATTCCTTAAGAAGTGATTTTGTTAAACAGTTTAAATTCTCACAATATTATGGGTAGCCTGAAAATATGCAGATAAACATATGAAAACACGTCCAAAGGACTTCCTTCTTACTCACTTTCCAACCAAGATTCTCTTGAAAGAATTCTCAAGCGTTCTTTTCCAAGTAGGAGGATCAGTCCTGTGTCAGGGCCCTGTGACTACAAAGCACAGGAATCCAGGATGGAGAAGCTGGGCAAACTTCTCCACACTCAGCTTCGTCTTTAGACCTGGCCTTAGCAAGAAGGCAATTGGTGCATTGTCCACAACTGTTATGCGTCCATGAACACGCTAAATTCACTAATTTCCGAGGTGTGCATCCAGCACTTGCCTCCTTACAGCTTACCTCACCTCTGAAGGCAGTTGGGGGGGAGGGGGAGGTGGAAGAAGGGCAGGAAGAGTGGAAACCTGCAGGATTCTGACTATGATGGTTAGAATGTTGTTTTTAGCATTTCAGTCAACAGGCTTTCTGCATGCCACATCTTCATCGAAATCCTATCATCAAAGCCACCAGACACTATATTTGTTTTCTAATTACAGACCCCGAGCTAACACTTACTTTTTCTTCCCTGTAATAACAACAACACTTTATGTTTATCTAGCGCCTTTCTTCCAACAATCTCAAGATGTGGCCCAGACATTAACTCTTGAACCCCAGGCCCCTGGGGATCAGTGGTGACTTTTAGTTTCTACATTTTGAAGGTAGAGAAAACAAGGCAGTGGGTAGCCATGACTTGACAGGGCGATGGACACAGTGATTGGGTCTCAAAGTAATGGTCCCTCTTTTCCCATTCAGGGGCTGACTAGGAAACAGCCAAACAGTTGGAAGCTGGTGCTGGCAGGTGACATAGGAGAACAGCAGAGTCAGGGAGGCCAGTCAGGAGCTGTCACAATGTTTCAAGAATGTTGGAAAGTAGGTTGGGGACTTAGCTCAGTGGTAGAGCGCTTGCTTAGCAAGCGCAAGGCCCTGGGTTCGGTCCCCAGCTCCAAAAAAAAAAAAAAAAGTTGGGAAGCAATTAGGGTACAGCAAGGGTGATACACAGCAAGGTTGTACCACCAAGATAAGGAGTGAGAATGAGAGAGGGTGAGGCATCACCAGGATCTCAGCTTCAGCAAATGATGTCCACCCCAGCAGCTACAAAACCCAGGTCAGCAGCAGCTCCACTATCGAGCAATTTCTAGAATTGGAAGCAACAACAGGCTTGCAATTTTCTCAAGTGTTTTAGTGGCCTGGGTTGTTAGAGAAGACAAAAAAAATTCCTCTAAAGGTGGGATGCATCTAGGCTAGGGGTGACAGAGGCATAGAAGAGTCTGCTGGCTTCTGTATGAATACCACTCTGGCCATAAAATCCAGCTGAGGGAAAAACAGTCACATTGTGGAAGCCAGGAAGGTCTGAGGCATTAAATATAGGAAAGCAGGTTGGGAGACTGACAATAAGAAAGGCCAGAGCAGAGCACAGGAGACTGCCTTAGTCTCCTAGGTCATGCCAAAGTTCACAGGGATAAATTTTCAAAGCCCTTCTTCTAGTCACCTTCTCCCAAATGACATTTCTTCCTCTTGTCCACAAACCCACATGTAAGCCTTTGTTAAAGAACTTACTAATTAACCACCCATTACACCCCTAAGTACTCCATTCTAAATCCCAATAAAAATATAAGTGGTTATTGTCATGAAGGTTCCTGGTGATGCCCTGTTAGGTTTTGGTCACGTCTACATTCCTTTTGACTGTTTGCCTTATCTAGTCTTGAAGCTTAGAAGCAATGGGCACTCAAGTGAGCCATTCTATGTTTTTCTCTTTCCTAAATAGTGAGGAAGCATTTGGCCAACTTCACTCTCCAAGCATTTTTCCAGTTTCCATCATCTCTCAGAGATGTAATAATATCTGAGAAGTGCCCTCATGAAATGAGACTTATGGTCCTGGGCCAAGCCTTACCTGGGACTGGAGAGCATTCCAGAAGTGACTCGTGCTTCTCTGAGAAGGACTGCCTCTTTGTTTCTTTGCCAGCCTGCCCAGGTCACATAAAATACACAGTCAATCCAGGAGTCAAACCTCCATGTTTGCAATCCTTCTTATGACGTGCCAACACAATCTAGAGAGAAGTTATGGATAGATTCATATTTCCCCAGACAGTTCCTATCATGGTTTGTAGCTAAGTATTCATTAATGTCTTACTTTCTTAGCATTTGTCTTCTTTGTTAGACCAAAGGATCCATCCTTGGTGGATAAATAATATGGAACATATTTATTTTATTCTTTAGCATCTAGCCAATCTTAATTGTTAAGTAAGTTTCTATTCTAAAGATTGTCTTGAGATCTGTCATCTGACATCAAGCTCATAGACCTGACTCGCAACACAGCAGCCTCCTTGTATAAAACACCCATTACCATGTAAGGCAAGGCTAAGGTGAAGTCATAGCTCAGCTCTCCTGCAAGGCAAGGCTATGTCTTTATCCAACTTGGGGAAGCTCTTGCTGCCACAAGTAAGTCAGACCTAAATGCTCACTGAAAGTAACAATGAGGAATTGTTGACAAGCTTTCGTGCCGTGGCTGAGCCGATGACTGCTGTAATTCTATGAACTGTATAGTCTCTATCACACTGTCCAATTCTCCTGTTCACTCACGAGAGCAGCCATGGGCAATTACATGAACAAACAAGCGTGACTGCTCCAATAAAACTCCACAGAAATACTCAGTGCCTGCAGTTTGCCAGCCTCTGGGGTGGGAGGGTAGCAGGATACAAAGAGCTCACACTGGTGCAAAGCTACGGTTGTCCTGGCTGTGAGGTACGCCTAAGACTACTATGTGAAGCAAAGCAGTAACTTTCTCACCAATGCCCAATGGGATTTGTCTGTGGGGTCCATCAATCAGAACCTTATCAGTTGATGGATTTCTGCCTATTTGGACTCCTAATTGAACAACTTCAAACACCCACAATGGTGACCAAGACCTAGGAGGAACCCGTAAATGTACATGGAAGGAAACTGCTACCTCTTTGAGGCTTAGAAGACATTTTTGCGGTCAGTGGGGTTATCTGCTCTTGTCATTCATCCCACAAGGATTGTGACATGCTCAGTGTGCCCTTGACACCGTGCTGATGCTGGGCACTAAGCAGAAGAAAGTGAGTCCTGTCATTTGGGGCCCACGGTGGATGAGGAAGGGAGCCAGTGTGTGGTTAGTCCATGCCTCTGAGGAGTAATACCAGATGCTATGAGGAGAAACAGGACGACTAGGCTTGAGCTCTGAAGTAAAGTAACCCAGGCACCACGGACTGGATGTCTATAACTCTTTAAACTCCCTCTTACCCCAACCCTGCAGTGGGAGGTGGGGATTTGAAGAGACGTCATCAGATCATGAAGGTGGAACCATTATGATGTGAGCCCAGAGCAGAGTTATAAAGAGACCCCAAAGAGCTCTCCTGCCTCTTTCTACCCCATGAAAATAATACACAAAGCCTGCAGCCTACAGCCTGAAGGTGCCCAGGCCCCAGAACTGTGAGGAACAACCTTCTGCTGTTTAGAAGCCACATGGCCTGCGGTACGTTGTCATAGCAATCCAAACCAACTAAGACACTTGAAGAAGAAATACCAAGGTGAAAATAAAAAAACAACCCCTCCCCCAAATCACAATTCTTATTATAGCTGCATATGTGAGTCTGAGGCCACTGTCTATTCTAGACTAAAAGCTCCAAGATTTGGGTGGCAAGCTTGGGAGTCAGGATAAGGCTACAGCTCAAAGGACACCACCATAACCACACTACAGCAGAAGTCGAATATGACCAGAAGTCCTCACTGCAGACCTGTCAAAGGAAGACTTGATCATCAGCCACAGGCCCTCACCAATGAGGATGGCTATGTAGAAATCATATCAAAAACCATGGTTTTTCCTCTCATTTTCATGCTCACCTCCCTCCTTCTCTCTCTGCTCACTAAAACAAGTTAATCCTTCAGCACCCAACACTGTGTCTGAGTCTCCACTTAAGGCTTCCAGGCTGATGAATCAACATTAATCTGGGGGCATCTGCACACATTAGGACCTGTCCCCAACAATTCAGCAGATCCGGGACCCTCAGACCTGTCATTTACTTTAAATTCCGACTCAATTTGCCCATCACATCATAGTATAACTTTTAAGGACACTTTACTTTGAATTAACATATTTTCTGCTTTTAAATAATGAAAGTCCTGAAAGGAAGGTGTGTGTGTGTGTGTGTGTGTGTGTGTGTGTGTGTGTGTGTAAGTCCTGCAAGGAAGGGGTGTGTGTGTGTATGCTAATGTGTATGTGTGTGTGTTCGCATTTCTATATCTGTTCAAACTTTGATACTTAATATTCTATTGTAGTACAAAGGTTCTAATTATGTCAGTGTGCATGATGAAGGGTCAGCTTTTGACTTGCGCTGAAGTTTTCTTAGTGTTTCTTTACCTTAGGCTCTTAGATTTTGCTCAGCCTATATCAGTCTTACATGACAACGAGTTTGAAAGCAAAGAAAACTGGGTATAAGAGGGAGACACAGGAAACAGTGTGCCAACAGAATAAAGACCATATATTGGATGGAAATATTTTAAAAAGAGAAGGTTACGTAGCAGTGACCATGAACTAGGTAGAGTATAGAACACGCCCCCACCCCCATGGTAGGTTATGGGTTGAATTAAATTACTAACATTTTGGTGCCTTAAGGAAACTCTGTATATTATTAAGTGGGTAGAGAGTAAGGGACAACAGTGAACACATCTTTTTTCTATTTGATGTCAACATTCAAGTAAGCACATTTTTATGCTTATAAATTATAAAGCTGTGTCATAAAAACTGGGCCTGGTGCACACACGGCCCTGCTGGTGAGTGACCCAGTGTAGCCAGCTACATTTGTACAGAGGTGACTCCCTGGGCTGTGTTCCTTGAAAGGTTTTAGGTCTGCACACACACCAATTTTTCTTTGATGTTCGTTAGAAATAAAAATCATAGATGAATTTTATATTATAAAATATATAATATATTGGGGAAAAGAATGTTTAAGTCTCCATTTCTCATCATCATCATCATCATCATCATTATCATCATCATTGTTGTAGAGTTTTAATCTTTCAGAAGTCTTTGTCCACATCAGAGGGCAGGCTTGCATTAAAAGAGAGGGGTGCTTAGGCATTTTTTGCGAAGAGCGCTTGCATCAAAGTAGGGGCCAGAGCTCTAAAGTCCATTCTCCGCACCACAAGGAGCAGAATGTCACTCATCTCTCTATGCAAGTCCAGCACGAAGCCAGTGCCTGTTCATGGTGAGGGCTCCATGCCAACTGGTGTATGGACTGACAGAGGGACAGCAGCTGTATAGACAGAAAAGGGCTGGAAGGACAGCACCACCTACAGTCATGCCCTTACCCTTAGTAGAACAGCAACATATGCTTCAGAAACTCTAGATGTCTTTACACCGTGTAAATCCCAGTTATTCCCACTACATCACAATTTTGACTTGGCGAAATCGGCTGCCATTGTCTCTGGGAAAAGGCACCCTTTAAGGCCAAGTCAGAATACCCAATGTTTTAATAGATTTTGTTTTTTAACTTTTTATAGTCCATCACCATCTGCTTCTAAAATCCCAACTCTGGACTGTGTTACTGAACCTGTCTGAAAGGGAACGGATAATGGTATTCTCTTGTCTTAGATGGGGTTTGGAAGGACACTGGGAGAATTCTTGGGAGATTTCTCTCAGAAGTAATCCTGAGAAAGAATAAAGAAGGCAAGATTGGGC
The DNA here is from genome assembly GCF_021556685.1 of Rattus norvegicus. NCBI lineage: Eukaryota > Metazoa > Chordata > Mammalia > Rodentia > Muridae > Rattus > Rattus norvegicus. The sequence goes on from NC_141542.1 coordinate 73,829,743, forward strand.
AGTGATGGAGGTGAAACCAGGGTGATATTCCAACAAATCAATTGCTATATAAAGGGATGTCTTGACGGGCGAAGCTCTTCGAATTGTCTGAGAACAGTGACCAAGCTACTGGGTGGAGACTGTTTCTAGGGAAGGACGTCACTTGCTGAGGAAGCAACGCCCATTAGTTGCCAGCAGTGCCTGGGGTGGGATTCTGCTGTGTTGGAAGTCATCAGTGGCATAAAAGCGGACAGCCGAGAGAGAGTGAGAGGTCTGGCCCTGAAGAGGGGCATTACCTGGTCACACTCGACTTCAGTACATGCCCTACTGCCACCCAGACACGTTCCCTCACTTTGTTTAAACAGCCCATCTCTAAACAGCTCCTTTAAGATTCTGGTTTGTGTGCGTTGAGGAGTTGGGTGTGTTAGAGCGTCAGTGGGGGAAACAGCAGCCATCACCCCCAGCTGGTCCTGAGGCTGCAGCTGTTTCTCATCCTTGCCTCACTCCATAGACTCAGCTTCCTCACCCTCAGCTGTTCCTCTATTGACTGGGGTGTCATGGGCTGTGGCCTGCCATTGAGGCAGAGACACAGACGGAGTGAGGCAGAACCCTTGAGCCTCTGGGGCTCTGAGACTTCACTATGAGTAGAGGATGTCTCCAGCAAATGAGCCCACTCTGCAACCAACAGGCAAGCATCCTCCAGCAACTGTGGGAAAAAAAATCCCACTAGAGAGGTGTATGTGGGGTGGAGAGCTATCTGGGGTACCTGCTACATCTTCTAATGCTGTTCTGAACTATTAATGACCTTGTGAATACAGAAAGCACAAGATGTCTTTAACATGTTGTAAACCCATGCTATTCTTGCTACATCACAACTCTGACTCAACAGAATCACTGCCATCGTCTTTGGGACAAGGCCTCTTTTAAGGCCAAGTCCGATGGAGCTTATAGCTCTAAGTTCTTGGTTGTTTTCAGAACAAAAAAAATCCCTGATTGAACTTGATATTTTCAGCCCATATTTGACATTATCAAGGGGCACAAGAAGCAATTTTTATTCTTGGTGACCACTTAGGAATATCTGAAGAGTAAGAGGCTAACATCACAAGAAACTGGAGACAAAACCATAAGCTCAATATATAAGCCCAAACGATTTAACATGACACCAAGCTGGAGTTAACATGCTACATGGTTGTGGAGATATTAGGGTTTAAACAGATGTCAGCATATATTTTAACTAAGCGGAAATTGGATTCTACAGATGTTGAGGAATAAGGAGTTCAAAGTGGCTGTGTGCTAAAATGAACATCTGAGGGGGAAAAGGAACTGTTTTTGTATTTCATGTTTGAAGATGTACTTTGGGGAACAAAGATGATTTTCGAGCTCATCAGACAAAAATCTATTTCTTTTCCAAACAACGCTTTCTCTTTCTGCCCTAATGTCTAGATGTGCTGGGATTTTTGAGGGAATGCAGGTCTACTGTGTTCCAGCTCTTAGTTCCAGACTGTGCTTCTTGGTCCTCATGATGTTCACCTCACCTCTTCTTCATCTTCGTGACGTTCATCCCACCTCTTCATGGTTTTTTGTACCAATGGTCTATGATGTCGTTACCATCAGCTCCTTGCAGAGGTCATTTTCTCTTGGCAGCCGGGCCTCTTTAGAAAGCATCACTTCATGCACTGACTTAATGGAAATGCTTTTGCCGATGAAGAAAGGGGTTTTAAGGCTGTGAGAAAATGAATATCTGTGTGAGTTTCACCTCTTATTACCAGTTCTTTTAGTTAAATTACCCAGTTTTAAGAAAGCACACTTTGATGCTGAGTGATACTCTGCTCTACTCACAAATGGTGCCAAACTCAATTGTCATCAGAGACAACTTCCTCCAGCTGATGGGAACGGATCCAGAGACCTGCAGCCAAACTTAGGCAGAGCTTGGAGAACCCTGAAGAGGGTAGGGGAAGGACTGTGGACACGCTGAGAACATAGCCCACAGAATCAACTAAGCAGGGCTCATAGGGGCTCACAGAGCCTGAAGTGAACATCACAGAGCCCACAGGGGTCTGCATATATGTTGTGGCTGTGTAGCTTGGGACATTGTGGGTCTCCTAACAGTGGAAGTGGGTCAGTATCTCTGACTCTTTTTGTGTGTTTATGGAGCCCTTATCCTCCTACTTGATATGAAGGTTTGTGACTAATTTTATTGCATCTTGTTATGCCAAATTCAGTTAATAGCTCTGGAGGCCTGCTCTCCTCTGAAGGTAAAGGGAAGAGGAGTGGATCTGGGGGAGAGGGAAGGTGGGGTGTGTAGATGGAGTGGAGGGAGGGAGGGGGCTGTAGTCAGGATGAATTGTATGGGAGAAGAACAAATAAAGAAGAAAAGTAAAAAAGCACATTTTACATAAGAGGACAGAAATCTATATTTTAAAGTGCAAACCTAAGATAATGCTCTATAAAATGATTACTTTTGGTGTTTCCTTGTTTCTATATACGTATACAAATGCATCCGTGACACGCATGCATTCATGTCATCCGTGTGCACGCATCCACATGTGTGGAAGTCAAAGGTGGACATCAGCTGTCTTCCTCAGCCATTCTTAGTTTTTGAGAATGGGTTTCCATTCCTAACCAAAATTTACCAATTCAGTAGATTAACTGCTCAGTGAGCACCAAAGATCCTCCTGTCTCGGCCTTTGTAGTGCTGAGATTACACATGCACTGTGCCCTGGCTTTTTACATGGGTGTAGGGATCAAACTCACTCTTGTTCAGCAAGCTCTTTACTGTCTGAGCCGTCTACCCAGCCCCATTTCTTATTTCTTTCAACTGCACAATCAGTCCTACGTGCTTGCAGCAGTGGCTTAACTCGAGCAAAATTTCCAGATAATCTTAGATTCACAGAGCTGCTTCAGAAGAAGTTTGAACAGAGAGAATAGTAAGACCAGACAGGAGAGAAAGAATATTCTATGAAACCCCATGGGCTGTGTGTTATAGGGACTCGCCATCCAAGGTGCATTCATTTTTAGTCTGAATGTCTAGAATTCTCCTGGACATCCAGGATGTATCTCTGGAGAAAAGTCAGCCAGTTAGACTCCAGAGACAGGACGAGATTCAACAGGCTCTCGGGATTTCAGTATTAACGATCTCAATCAGAATTGGGCTAAAAGGATACTGAATCCTGGTTCTTCATCACCAAGCTCCACCGGTCACCAGGGATTCTGTGCAAACACCTTCAGGTAGAAACGGCTCCTACAATCTATCCCCTTTCAAGCCTACTGTCACTAGGATCAACAGAGCCTGAACATGAAAATGTTCTGCAAGCTCAGTGTGCTCTGCTTGCTGAGTGGCATGTATCTGTTTTATATGTGAATATCTTACGGCTGCTCTTGCCTTTATATTAAACCTATTTTGAAAGCATAGCCTAAAGCCATCCCTGCCACTGGCTGCTTTCTCTTGGCTCCCTCATTCTTTGAGCTCTGAATGCAGCACATCAATCGCTGCTCTGAAAGCTTTGATGGTTCCTTGGCAGTGACTTCAGTCCTGTTGCGCTCACCACAGAACTGCAGTGACTGTCTTATGTGGAGAAGCATATTTGCGGTTGATAAAACGCTAGTTCCATAGCAGGAAAAGTGAATTGATTATATTGGGCATTCTTATAACTGTCACTTTTCTAAATGACAAAAGAGAACAATTTTGGTTTCTTCCTCCATGCCACATACATGCTGATTTTTAATTATAATCAAACATTATTAAAGGAAATCCAAGTGAAACCAGAGGGAAATTATAACTATGGTTTATTGCATAGGACTCGGGTTAGGAGGAGGTTAGCAGGCACCTTCAAGCTCTTAGACTCGTGCAATATTTGATTATGTATACAGTGACTCAGAAGGTATTTCACTCCGCATAATTATGTACAGAATAAAGCATGGAAGGTAACTGTTGCAATCTTTTTCTGTAGTCTGAATGCAGAGACACAAAAAAATACCACTGCCCTTTACCTCCAAATGGCTGGATTAATTTTATCATCTCTTCCCTTTTCTAGCCCAAAGATTTGTTTTTAACTGAACAACTTTGCCTTTGTAACTTTCTTCAGCTGTCTTGCCCACTGAGCTAGGGTGTGGGACCATGAAAGGCACCCTGGTTTCCGGTTGAGGAGGTTTGAAACTCCGGTGACCCTGAAGGGACAGTAGGGGTTTCACCCGACTCCCAGGAAACCAGGCCAATCACTAGCCCACAGCCCTCCATAGATTTGTGGCCATCAGTCATGTAAGGGCGACACCCGAATCCCCTCCACAGGTAGAGAACTTGACCACAGGTCATGTATGCTCAAGAGAGATCGCCGCTATAATGAGGTACCTAAAGGCCTGGAGGCTTAGCCAATAACCTTTTCTTCCCAAACACTCCTCCCTGCAAAAGATATTTAATCTCAGGCCCAACCTGAGATGTGGGGTACAGTTTAACTCGTCCACTTTCCGCCATGACAATAAGTGTCTTAAAAGCACGGACTGCCTCTTTTTATTGGGATCAGCCCGGGGAGTCACAGAGAAGGCCTTCACCTACAGAGCCACCATCCAAGCTCCTGAAGCAAACCTCCCTGTGCTCCCATCTGCAGCAGCCATCAAGTCAAAGACTTGGGACCAGCCAGAGCTCCCCCTTCTTCCTCCTGGGTCCCCCGGCTAAATCCATCTCCGCAGGACCCTACTCCGTTCTCAGCTCTTCCGAGGCATCCCAGAGGCTCCTGGGTGCCCAAGAGCCTGAGAACCCCATGGGTCAGGCCTTGGCCTCCTTGCAGGCACAGGGACCCCCAGCCAGCTCCCGCTGTGTCCTGCACCCAAATTGTGCTTCCCCACCCGGTGTGAGCAGTGTCCTTTTGTTTTCCCTCAGCCTGACACCGCGCAGTGGTATGTGGTAAGAATGATCAACTTCCCGCATGCTGTCTCCCTAAGCAGCCCAAGCCCTGTGGAGTGGACTCTGGAACCCCAATAGCCTATACTAGGGGGGGGCCTTTGCCACATCCACCTTCCACTTAAAGAGGCAACAAGCCAGTAGTTATGTGCAGGGATTCAAAAGCAGATACAATAGATTCAAATCATGCTTCATAATTCAGTACCTGCGCTAGTGCTGGTAGTGTATGGCTGGGAAGGTAGTCTGTCTTGGATTTTATGCTAGTTAGTTTTATGAGAACTTGACTCAAGCTAGAGACATTTTGAAAGAGAGAATCTGGGTTGCCCCCGAGTTGGTTTTCCTAAGTACTGTAAGAATGCAGACTGAGCAAGTTGTGAAAGAGCAAGCAAATAAGCAGCACTCCTCAATAACTTTTGCTTTGGTTCCTGCCTCCAGGTTCCTGCCTTGAGTTCCTTCTCTGGTATCCCTGGATGGTGGACTACAGGCTGAAAGTTTAAATAAGCCTGTCCCTCCCCAAGCTGCTTCTGGCTATGGTGTTTGATTACAGCAGGAGTCACGGTGACCATGGCAGAAGTTCGTACGAAGAGTATTATATTTCTGTGGTAGATATGACCGCATACTGTGTGGTGTGTGTGTGTGTGTGTATGTGTGTGTGTGTGTGTGTGTGTGTGTGTGTGTGTGTGTGTGTGTATTAAGGTATCATCTCAGCTGGAAAAGCAGTATAATATTCAGAGCTCAGTGGCGTGCTCTTGGGAGCTTAAAAATAATTACAGTGAGCACCGTATGCATTATGGAAGCCTGGCTTATATGATGTTTCAGAGGAAAGTTTGGGAGCCTATTAGAAACTCTGCAGGAGCCATTCGTGTGGTGTTTTGTGTTAAGAACCTGTGATGTCTGGTCAAATGGAACTGAAGAATTGGCACTATTAAAATAACAGCATCAAGGAGAGAGAACCTTCTGGAAACTGTCTCTTCAGGGTCAGCATATGGAGGTTCTGGTCCAGAGTGTCCAAGGCTATACCTTGTGCTGGAAGCTGAAGTTGGTATTGAGAATCACCCGAATGGAACTGGTTATAAAGGATTCGGGGGTCATAGAGAGCAGCTAAAGCTTGGTACCCTGTGACAGGGCTGGAGTCCCAAAGAGAGGCCAGGAAAGGTCATTAGGGGAGGTATGGTAGACAGCCCGGGATTGAAGGGGTCATGGAGGGAAAATGAGGCATGGCAGCATGCAGCAGGGTGACACTCTCTGAAGATAGCCCAGATGATTTTGGTGAAGGCTGCTCAGGTGCTGTTAAGACTGGGGCATTTTTGAGATGCCACGAGATCTCCAGTTTCAGAGCGGGGCGGGCCTGAACCCAGAAGACAAGGCCATCCTCTGCTACATGTGCAGCTGGAGCCATGAGTCTACTCTTTAGTTTGTGGTTTAGTCCCTGGGAGCTCTGGGGGTCTGGTTGGTTGATATTGTTGTTCTTCCTATGGAGTTGCAAACCCCTTCAGCTCCTTCAGTCCTTTAACTCCTTCACTGGGAACACTGTTCTCGGTCCAATGCCTCTGTATTTGTCAGGCTTTGGCAAAGCCTCTCAGGAGACAGCTATATCAGGCTCCTGTCAGTGAGCACTTCTTGGCATCAGCAATAGTGTCTGGGTTTGGTGTCTATATATGGATGGATCCCTAGGTGGGGCAGTCTCTGGATGGCCTTTCCTTCAGTCTCTGTTCCACACTTTGTCTTTGTACTTCCTCCAGTGAGTATTTATCTCCCCCTTCTAAGAAGGACTGAAGCACCCATGCTTTGGTCTTCCTTCTTGAGCTTCATGTGGTCTGTGAATTTTATCTTGGGTATTCCAAGCTTTTGGGCTAATATCTACTTATCAGTGAGTGCACACCATGTATGTTCTTTTGTTACTGGGTTACCTCACTCAGGATGACATTTTCTAATTCCATTCATTTGCCTAAGAATTTCATCAATGGGAGGAGAGGTCCTTGACCCTGGGAAGACTCAATGCCCCAGTGTAGGGAAATGCCAGGGCAGGGAGACAGGAATGGCTGGGTGAGCACCTCATAGAAGCAGCGGGAGAGAGGATGGAGTAGGGGGTTTCCAGAGAGGAAACCAGGAAAGGGCATAACACCTGAAATGTAAATATATAAAATATCCAATAAAAAAACAAGAAAAATGTTATTATGAGGCATGAAATACACAGCAAGTAATAAATATTAGTTATCATTGTTACGAGCATTATAAAAATCCTTAGTAGATGATATAGTGATAGGCCCACTTCCCACATAAGAAATCACTTGAGAAGTGTTGGAAAAATCCTTAGTGATATAGCATATCCTGGAAACGGTGTCTGCTTCTTTTGAATGATCTGTGTGGTTCCAGACTATCCTAGAAGGGCAAATAGAGACCCAAAGCTTTCAAAAGAGGATCTTGTTCACTTAACTAACTAACTAACTACACACACACACACACACACACACACACACACACACACACACACACGCGCGCGCACGCTCAAAAACAGATTTGAGGGCTGTGAGATGGCTCAGTTGGTAAAGTGTCATGCAGCACAACACCGACTCCAATTCCAGAATGCATGTTTTAAAACAAAAGAGCAAAAGGTGTGGTAGTCACACATGCTTGAAATCCAAGTGCATGGGAAGCAGAGATGGGTGGGTTCTTGGACTCAGGGGCCAGGCTTGTCCAATCAATGAGCTCCAGGCCTGTGAGCAGCCCTGTCTCTAAACAAAGTGTGTGGAGCCTAAATAATACCACTTGAGGCTTCCTTTGGGTCTACTTTCATATACACATACACAAGCACACACGTGTGGACATATACATGCAAAGATACATGCACACTCACACACATATACACACATATGGACACACACAAAAACACACATGGACACACACATAGTCGTACACGTAGATACATACATGCACATACACATGAACATACATACACTTATATGGACACACACATTAATACACACATGGACACAGACATGCACACAGACTGGATTCAGGCTGTTATTTCTAAACGGTTTTTCTTTCCTTTGAAAATAGCTATCCATCAGGGAGTTGTGATAACTCTGATGGTGATGGCTGCTGTCAAGAAACACTTCTTTAAAGTGAGTAATTGTCCACTAGTAGGGATAGTAGGAGATGGGGGAGCCTGCCAAGGGCCAGTGTTTATAGTCTCCTGGGAGCTATGCTTTCTTCTTTGTTTGATAATTTGTCATTTGGTTAGTTTGTTTAAATCTGTGTTCCTCAACATGATGTCTTCTGGGTCACCTGAAAGGGAGATTGTTGACTTGTTTCCCTGCAGACTTTCAGCAGCCAAATCTCCAGGGATGGAGTTAAATGGTTTCTGTGTTGATTAGACCCGAGTAGGACTCATGCATACCAACCCTCAGAGCCTCTGAGGTAGAGAACACTGCAACATGTTGAGACTGCTGGGATCTTAGCACAAGGAGAAAGGTTACTAATGCACATGTGCACATCTATTCATGGCTGGGTACTTTCTTCGTCGTAGGAACTATGAATTCTTCTGAACTCTTTTTAATAGAATGAATAAATGTTTACTAAGTGTTTGCTCTCTGCTGAGGGGCAGAGTGGGTGCAGCGAGCATTATTACAGGAGAAATATGTCTGTGGAGTTGACACACACACCCCAAGTCCTCATTTGCCATAATCTAAGAAAATAGGTCTTGAAGTGGTGCCAGGGAATCTTACAGCTAAGCTACTGTCTGGCTCTATCGAGGGGGAGCACACTTACCCCAAAGGAGCCGTAAAACATCAGCTGAGCATGGATGGGGGTTGGAGTCGACTAGAATGCTGTTCTCCTGTGCAAATATGCACATCTGTGGGGCTGCATTGCTATAATCAGGACACAACCAAATTCACAGATGTGCCCAATCTTCTGTTTCCTCTACGTTTACCGGCTCCACAGCGCAGTGACAAATGGGGAAAGCATCGCACTGCTTTCACACAGCATCGCGTGAAGATACTCACAAATCCCTGTGGTGGGAGAAACCTCCCGAAGGCTGATGGTTAAGTGCCGCGTCTGTCTAATCCATCTCTGGGACACAGAAAGCTCTCTGTTCCCCTGCATAAAGCAAGTCGAGGAGATCCCAGGATCCGGTCACACTGCAGAAGAAAAAAAGTTTTCTTTTAGAAAGTCTTCCTCTTCCCAGAGGTTTCTACCCTTCTGTTTTTATGTTGTTAGGTATATGAGTACATATATCTGATAATTATAAAATAAAATTCAAAAATATCTAATGAAAATAGATACACATCCACTCTTGGTTCTCTTGATTTATGTGCTTTTTAAACTTTTATTTTATTTTATTATTTTTTTAGATCTTGAAATGCCACAAGGTTCTAAACATCCTCCTACCAACACTGAGAAGTGGAAGATGGGATCTTCATAGTTTGTGGACATTGCAGGACAGATGTGAACCCCAACTCACAGCAGCTGTGTTGCACAAGACCTGCACAAGGTTAAGCCGGCCACCGTTCTAGTGTGCAGGAGGCAGCTCTGTATTACAAACCACGGTAAGAAACTGCAGTGCTTGCCAGCACACATGCGTAACTCATAAATAATGACCTGATGGCTTCTGGGGGAGTCAGTTTTCTTTACGAGTGCAACCCCTAGCAGGTTAACCACACTCCAGTGAATGGCCCCACAGCCATGTTTATGTGGTGAGCACAAACTACACCCAGGTTATCAACATACCAAGAGTACAGGAAGTTGGAGGGCTAGTAGATCTGGGAAGATTAGAAGAGAGGGGGATGAGTATGCTCAAAATACATGAAATTCTCAAGATTTAATAAAAATCTAATATTCAAATATTTTTGTAAAATTTCGTAGTTTGGAAAAGAGAAAAATACTACAGTGGATGGTTATTTTATTCTGACAACTGTTTTGTGTCAGGGTGCACACACATACATCCACATGTGTGCATATAAATATACACACGTTCCTTGATCCTTTGTGTAACATTTTGCTTTTTGAAAGTTCATCTGACTCCACATGCAGTAATCATGCAGCACGGGCCGATTCAGATGCTCCTTGTTCTCAGTGACAGAGCACCTGCCTTCAAAAGCCAATCAGAAACGCTTTCCTCAGACTGTGTGGAGTGCAGGCCTAGCAAAGACAAAGCAGGCACTTATCCCTTCCAGCCTCCGTCTTGCAAGAGTTTCCCACTACTTTCTGCTTCTCGGAGATTCGACTTTTCCCAACATGCTTCTTCAGCCTTACCATTGCTGCTTTGGCCTCTCTGCCTCTTCCTCACAAACTTGCAATGCCTTACTGTGGTTTCCAATCAGAGCTGTCCATCAAGATCTTTACTAGTTGGCTTGTTTGGTAAGGGACCAGTTAACCATGGTCCTTCCCGAAAGGATTAGAGAACAATCAGGGTTGGCTGTGTGCAAATAAAGCAAGCATTTTCCTGAAGGAATTGGATCTGTGTTCTGTCTGTTTGATTTACACATGGCTGTGGGATAGAAAAAAAAAGATTATAATCTAAGTGTGAGCATGGAGAGATCCGTGTCTTTCCCAGCAAGGGTGAGCAGGAGACTGGCATACAACAGTGGAAATGCTGGCTAGTGTGGAGGTTGGCACGTATTGGAACTCTCAGGTCTGCAGGATTCCAGAGATACCTTTGATTTTGAGATACAGGATCCATGCCTTAGAAAGACAACCTTATGGTACTAAAGAGGCTAAGTGTATGTGGCTGGAGGAAACCTCCCTGCACTGAGTTAAACAGCATGGACTAATCTCTCACAGGCCCCTACTCATGCTGCAGGAAATTGGGTTGCCCACTTAGAAGGACGGGTAGGTCCAGCTATAAAGAACAGAGTCTGGTTTCCTTGTGAGAAAAGGCAAGGGCAGACTGCATTGGGGCATGATCCAGAAAGTTTCAGCCTCAGCAGAGGAGGAGGGGGAGGTTCAGAAGGTCACCAGAGAGGCTCTGCCTACTTCGGACTCCCTCCCATGGTGGCTCTGCACCACGGCCTACAACTCATTCACAAGCCACCAGTCACTGCTGCTCTGATGGGCTATGCTGATCCACACCACAGCCAGATAGTCCTCATCTGGAATATTCCTGTCTACTCAGGAATGCCTCCTCTCCCACGGTCTTTAGCAGATGACATCTAGGAAGGTACCCTTTACTCAGAAAGCAACATTCGCCTCTGCTAGAAAACTGCTGAGCTACACCAATTTTGTTAAACCCAAACACTTTTCAATTCTTTTGTATAAGAATTTAAAGAGTCCTTGTAGCTGGGTGGTGCACAGATGGCCCACTTATTCCTTGGTTCTGGATGACAAAACGTTTTACAAAGCCTCCTCAGACACACTTCCCCCTCATGTGTCCCCTCGGACTAGAAAACTAGCTTCCTTAGAGACCTCTCACAATGTGTGATTGTTTGTAGGCCTCTGCTCTGCAAGAAAAAGAGAAATCCCTCAGAGAGGGGGCTCTTTTTTTTTTGTTTGTTTGTTTTTGTGGGTTTTTTTCTTTATTAACTCGAGTATTTCTTATTTACATTTCAATTGTTATTCCCTTTCCCGGTTTCCCGGACAACATCCCCCTAACCCATCCCCCTCCCCTTCTTTATGGGTGTTCCCCTCCCCACCCTCCCCCCATTACCGCCCTCCCCCCAACAATCACATTCACTGGGGGTTCAGTCTTAGCAGGACCAAGGACTTCCCCTTACACTGGTGCTCTTACTAGGCTATTCATTGCTACCTATGAGGTTAGAGTCCAGGGTCAGTCCATGTGTAGTCTTTGGGTAGTGGCTTAGTCCCTGGAAGCTCTGGTTGGTTGACATTGTTGTTCTTATGGGGTCTCGAGCCCCTTCAAGCTCTTCCAGACCTTTCTCTGATTCCTTCAACAGGGGTCGACAGGGGGCTCTTATTCACTGATGTAGCTCCAGCAATTGCCAATGTATAGCGAAGAAGTGAGGCTCAGTAGACTGTCGCCAAAGAACATTAATACTCAGTACAGGCCTGCCTTGATCATAAGTATTGAATACTGAATGAATTTTCAGAAACAAAACCAGGTTGTTTCGGTATTTTTACATTACCCAATTTGGATATTGCTTGTTGTGACTCGTGTGTGTGTGTGTGTGTGTGTGTGTGTGTGTGTGTGTACATGTTTGAAGATATTAGTGATACTTGGGCAAGTGTAAAGTATTTTTCTTGAGGAACTTAGTACAATCTCTAGCATTCATATAATCCTATATCATAGTCCAGGGTGGCAGAGACAGAGGGATTCCTGGGGCTAACTAGGCAACCTAGTCAAACCTGGATCCTAAAGCCCAGTGAGAGACCCTGTCTCAAAATATGAGGTAAATTCCTCCCAAGGAATAACTCCTGAATTTGTCTTCTGACTTCCTTATACATGAGCATAATACATGTGCACAATCCTATACATGAAGTTTTGTGTGCACACATATACACAGAATATTAATAATGAAACACACAATTGTAAGTGAGGCTATTTTCAACTTTTAATACCGTGTCTCATGAGTACTTAAAAGCAGGCTGCTTTTTTGCCAAGTGAATAAATGTGTAAGGTTGGATGAGGCAGTGGTTGAAATAAGATGTATCACTAACACTCTCTTTAGGAACCAGAGATAGTAAGATTTCTTTTCTTAATGACGTGAAGAGCTTGGTGAAGTTGAAAAGTCTTTTCAACTTTAGTATCATGATAAATGTTCAAGAAGATGTGTTTTTCCCTAATACAAAGGAAAACAAATTCTTCTATTGAATTACTTGAAGGAGTAGTACACAGAAGTGTAAAAGCCCAGAAGAAGAATAAGGAGGAGGAGGAATAGAAGGAGGAGGAGAAGGAGAAGGAGGAAGAAAGGAGGAAGAGAAAGAGGAGGAGGAGATGGAGGGGGTGGGAATAAAATACTGTCAGAGAGTCAAAGGATTTCTCCCTGCTTTGAGAGACAGCATTGCAGAGTAGATGACTCAAGAACTATTATATGGCTTAAGTGTGACTTCAGCAAAAATACCAGTTATGGGGTCTCTCCATTTTTACTAAAGTGCAAGAGATAGAAAAGCAGTTGGCAGAGAACCTTTCTTTTAGAAAAAGAAATCAATGCCCAGAAAAGAATCACCAATTGTTGGGTCATTCCAATGGACACGCCTGCAGAAATTTCTTTAAGGAAGACTGGCGTTGGCTGTGAAAGTCTTCTGTCCCCATAAGGATCAGTTACGTTTTACTGCATGTTGCTATTCCCTGGGGCTGTAAAGTCATCTGAAACATGGAGGACTGAAGGAATTATGACCTCTGCTTAGCCTCAGACACCCCAAATTCCTCTCATAGGGATGCATGTTCCAGTTTCTCAAACCTGTATGGTACAAGTTGCCATAGCAAACTGTGGTAATCCACCCATTAATCGCACCAAGGAGTCCGCTTATGCCTTCCTCCATGTCCAGGGCACACACAATGGGCCGGGCTCATGGAGCCAATAGACTTTGCCAGGGTACTCTATACTTGGGAATGAAAAGCTACTATCTGTGATATTTCTGAAGACCCCAGAATCACTTAAAAACCTCAAATTCCTTTTTAAAATCATTTTTTGAGATACAAAAGAGGGTAACACTGAAATCAATGTCTTTATTTCCAAATTGCAGTGCTGTGACATATTTAGTGCTAAATTTAGATTTTGTATTTTCATTATATTTGAAAGCAATTTATAGGTTAGATTTCATTATTTTATTAAGTGACCAAGAAATAATAGGGAATCACAAAATGTTGTTCATGGCCAAATAATTATTAGTGAAGAATTACAAGACTCTACTTCTCAAATGAATAAGAATTATGGACAACATGGGATGAAGGAATACTCTCCTATATTTGGTATCATGTTCACTGAAAAAGAGGTGCCAGAGAAAGACTTCCCAGTGTCCACAGAGGTAACTCAAACTCACCCATGATAACACTGTCACTTAGAGTAAACCTAACTCAGACCCTAAATCCTCCTCCCTCCTCCTTGGATACCCTTTCGTGGTCAGACCACCAAGCAAGATGGAGCTAACTAAAAATAAAAATATGTCAAAACAAGTCATTAAACTGGGTGGTGGTGGTGGGGCCCAGCTTTACTCCCAGCACTTGGGATCCAGGGGCAGGTGGATCTCTGAGTTCAAGGCTAGATTGGTCTACACAGCAAGCTCCAAGACAGCCAGGAACACACAGAAAGACCTTTATAAAAACAAACAAACTCACAGATAAAATAAAATAAAAAGTGTGAAAGTCAAGCAGGATGGAGTACAGGGCAAAGACGGTGCTGGTCTGGGGCTCAGACACTCAGGTTCACGGTTCAGGACCTCACAGTTGTCTCAGCTTGGGGCTCAAGCTCTGTCTGATGAGACAGTAGATGGGCTTGCAAAAGATGAAACGGCTACCATTTTGGCCATGGGAAAAGAGGCAGCCATAGCACAGCAATGAGCCATGTTTTAGTCCAATGCATAAAGGTTCTTGGCAAAGTAAAAGACTCCAGGGAGCAAGCATCAGGCATGGGTGAGATGCCAGAGAAAGGCTTTGCCTGCTTTTCCAGCAGTGTGAGTCCTAAAGGACCACACCACACACACAAACCTCTTCTATCCCTGGTCTGGCACCCTCAATCACCAATTTTCCCCCTCCTAAACCTGCCTGCAAACTGTCCTTACTCAGAGGTCTGTGTAGGACATTTGTATGTCCTCAGTACCCAAACTCCTGTTCCCCTCTTTTGAAGCGAGAGGAGGGAGTGGGATGAAGCTGGGGCAGTCTTGCACTCTCAGGCTACTGGATTCCATTCGCTCACAGACTCTATAGAGCTAATGCATTCAGAATTTCAATATCCTACACAATTATATTCTCATTTATCTATTTAAGTGCCACAACAAAGCACAGGATTGCTATACATAGTCCATGTTTCTTGCCTCAAACAGACTTCCCTCTTTTAAAATCACAGCTGTAGAAGTACCATCTGCCCAGCTTGATTTCATTCATGGAAAGAAAAGATACACCAGACACATTTCAGAATGGAGAGAAGCATCTTCACTCTGAGGATGGTGAATCCCCCATTTTATCACCAGTTAAAAACAATGGCCATAAGGAAAGGTTGGAAACATCTAGAAAAAAGAAGCGATGGGATACAATGGCAGGAAGGTCCTCGGGGAGCTGTTTGTCCAGAAGAGAGAACATTTTCTGTAATCACTTTCAAAAGTTCTCTTACATTCATAGATTTCTTTTTTGGTGGGATACATAGAGTCAGAGAATTTTCCAGGAAGTTCTAGAACATTCTCAGGATCTCTTGACTCTATGCTGCTATACTGTGGAAGTGGAGGAAAAGAGGACAGGGAGCCCAGCTCTCCAGGTTCCTCATGGCCACTGGTTTGTAGTGCCTGGCTCCTGAGGGTTCTCGAGGCCTGGGCTCTGACCACCCTGCTAAGATTAATTATTTCCTTTTACAGAATCAGTCTTCGGTGTACTTAATGAGGGAGAAATGGGATGTGATCCTCCCCCCCTTTCGGAACCATGATCTGCAGGATGATTAGCATGGCTCAGCCATGGTTGGGATATTATGGCTTAAATTATTCCTATTAGTTTCCAGCTGACCTTGGAACACAAACATTACATCTGATTCCAATGAAACATTAGACTTTGTTGTTCTCAGTCAACTAATGAAACAGTTGAACCTTCCCATGACTTGCGGTGACTATAATAAAGGGTAAGTATTATCACAAATAATGCAAGTCAATTGACAAGATGGCAAAACAAGAGTCTGCAAGTTGTGCACCCAGCATTCTAAACATGTGACCTGGACACCAAGAAAGAAGCAGAATACCACCCAACGGGCTGGCATGACGCGGTGCATCCCTGCCAGAACAGCCGCTGTGGCTTACAGCAGCGCCACCCTGAGACAGCACGTTTTGGCACAGTTAACCAGTTGCAAGAAGCATTGTGTTAACAGGAAAAGTAACTTTCAAAGTCTGCTTGATGCTTAAAGTTCTCGAGCACACACGAAACATTTCAACCAATACTCCAAACTGATTAAAGCATTTATGGAAAACAAAAGTGTTTTGCCAGAGGGGAAAAATCTGAGGGAGCTGGGCTCTCGTTGCTTGTTTGTTTGTTTTCGCTGAGGTGTAGAACAGAAACCCCAGCTTTGACAGATTTCCAGGTTCTAATTTAGTTTTAAAAGTTTAAGAGTTTATGCCACCCTCAAACAATTTATACAAACTCAGTGGGTTTCCAAATCAAATATAATGGCTCTCATGCTCTAGGATAGGGAGGGTGTCCTCTTCCTGTCCACAATCCTGGGATAGAAGACAGCACCTCACACATAGTACCTGCCTAATAAATTAATGAAGAAGATGAGGCTCAGGGAGGTTAAAGAGATCCTACCTCATAACTCACTCTCAAGATGCCTGCTTACCTCCTCCGTATCCTTCAAGTTGCTTCCGCTGACCTGTCCCAAGCCCATGATGCATAAGGCCCTGGGGTCAGGTCTGTGCTCAATCCCCCATTCTGCCCATGGTGATAGGTTCTGGGGCCATGCTAATGGCTGTGCCTTAGTGACTCCATATGTAAGAAGCTTTTATGAGGAGTGGGTTGAACTCAGTGCATGTCTATAAATTAGTTGTTTTTTTAGCACTACAAGCACTGTGTTTGCCTCCTTTTAGCCTCCTTACTCACTGTAACACACTCTGAGCAGGGGACACCTACTGTAGAGTCCAGGTTATAAAGCAGAGTCTCTGAACACACACACACACACACACACACACAGAGTGAGAGAGAGAGACAGAGAGAGAGAGAGAGAGAGAGAGAGAGAGAGAGAGAGACAGAGAGAGACAGAGAGAGACAGAGAGACAGAGAGAGAGAGAGAGAGAGAGAGAGAGAGAGAGAGAGATTAGTACTTGCATAGGTCTAAAGCAGCTCATCCTCTGAAACACTCTATGGATGGAAAGATAGTTAGGTAAGGATCTGGTTGCCCTGGGTGTGAGCAAATTAGAGAAGTCATCACCAAGAATTCTGAGATAGCCAAGGAGCTGCTTGCTTTTAGCAGCACACAGATTGACTTGCAGCTGGACTTCCCCCTTAAGATGCATTTTCCTTCCCCTGTGGTTACTTGCAAAAGTCTACATTATTCTTGTAGAACTTGATTTTATTTATTTTTTTTGAATGAGTGTCATCCCTTCCTGCTTGCACGACCAGGCCTGGAGAGAGGAAAGGGGGAGCTTCAGACATTCTGCCAAAGCTATCATTGATTGGAAGAATCTGTTTTTCCCTCAACTTTTAACCACATTTTTAAAAACTTGTACAGTGTGTTTCCCCGGGTTCTGTTCTAAGTGATGTCACTCCCCAAGAACCTAAGTATTTAAAAAAGAAATCATAATAAAAAAATGTGCTTTCCAGCCGCAAAAGACAGAATAAAACTGAGGCTACCTCATTGTTTCGAGAAAAATAATTGTTCATGTACAGAATGCTCAGTGTTATAGACTTGCTCAGGTTAATTAAAAGGTGATGAATCTCCCAGACCCGGTGAGAGAGAGACCCAACCGCCTGGTCAGGTGGGCACTCCTGAGGCTGCAGAGCGGAAGAGACCACCAACACTGCTCACCCCTGCCCACATCCCTGGCCCAAGAGGAAACTGTATAAGGCCTCTGGGCTCCCGTGGGGGAGGGCCCAGGAGCGGCAGGACCCCTGCCACAGACACCGCCGGACCCTGAAGGAAACAGACCGGATAAACAGTTCTCTGCACCCAAATCCCGTGGGAGGGAGAGCTAAACCTTCAGAGAGGCAGACAGGCCTGGGAAACCAGAAGAGACTGCTCCCTGCACACACATCTCGGACGCCAGAGGAAAAAGCCAAAGACCATCTGGAACCCTGGTGCACTGAAGCTCCCGGAAGGGGCGGCACAGGTCTTCCTGGTTGCTGCCGCTGCAGAGAGCCCCTGGACAGCACCCCACGAGCAAACCTGAGCCTCGGGACCACAGGTAAGACCAAATTTTCTGCTGCAAGAAAGCTGCCTGGTGAACTCAAGACACAGGCCCACAGGAACAGCTGAAGACCTGTAGAGAGGAAAAACTACACGCCCGAAAGCAGAACACTCTGTCCCCATAACTGAATGAAAGAGAGGAAAACAGGTCTACAGCACTCCTGACACACAGGCTTATAGGACAGTCTAGCCACTGTCAGAAATAGCAGAACAAAGTAACACTAGAGATAATCTGATGGCGAGAGGCAAGCGCAGGAACCCAAGCAACAGAAACCAAGACTACATGCCATCATCGGAGCCCAATTCTCCCACCAAAACAAACATGGAATATCCAAACACACCAGAAAAGCAAGATCTAGTTTCAAAATCATATTTGATCATGATGCTGGAGGACTTCAGGAAAGACCTGAACACACTTAGGGAAGCACAGGAAAACATTAATAAACAAGTAAAAGCCTACAGAGAGGAATCGCAAAAATCCCTGAAAGAATTCCAGGAAAACACAATCAAACAGTTGAAGGAATTAAAAATGGAAATAGAAGCAATCAAGAAAGAACACATGGAAACAACCCTGGATATAGAAAACCAAAAGAAGAGACAAGGAGCTGTAGATACAAGCTTCACCAACAGAATACAAGAGATGGAAGAGAGAATCTCAGGAGCAGAAGATTCCATAGAAATCATTGACTCAACTGTCAAAGATAATGTAAAGCGGAAAAAGCTACTGGTCCAAAACATACAGGAAATCCAGGACTCAATGAGAAGATCAAACCTAAGGATAATAGGTATAGAAGAGAGTGGAGACTCCCAGCTCAAAGGACCAGTAAATATCTTCAACAAAATCATAGAAGAAAACTTCCCTAACCTAAAAAAAGAGATACCCATAGACATACAGGAAGCCTACAGAACTCCAAATAGATTGGACCAGAAAAGAAACACCTCCCGTCACATAATTGTCAAAACACCAAACGCACAAAATAAAGAAAGAATATTAAAAGCAGTAAGGGAAAAAGGTCAAGTAACATATAAAGGGAGACCTATCAGAATCACACCAGACTTCTCGCCAGAAACTATGAAGGCCAGAAGATCCTGGACTGATGTTATACAGACCCTAAGAGAACACAAATGCCAGCCCAGATTACTGTATCCAGCAAAACTCTCAATTAACATTGATGGAGAAACCAAGATATTCCATGACAAAACCAAATTTACACAATATCTTTCTACAAATCCAGCACTACAAAGGATAATAAATGGTAAAGCCCAACATAAGGAGGCAAGCTATACCCTAGAAGAAGCAAGAAACTAATCGTCTTGGCAACAAAACAAAGAGAATGAAAGCACACAAACATAACCTCACATCAAATATGAATATAACGGGAAGCAATAATCACTATTCCTTAATATCTCTCAATATCAATGGCCTCAACTCCCCAATAAAAAGACATAGATTAACAAACTGGATACGCAACGAGGACCCTGCATTCTGCTGCCTACAGGAAACACACCTCAGAGACAAAGACAGACACTACCTCAGAGTGAAAGGCTGGAAAACAACTTTCCAAGCAAATGGTCAGAAGAAGCAAGCTGGAGTAGCCATTCTAATATCAAATAAAATCAATTTCCAACTAAAAGTCATCAAAAAAGATAAGGAAGGACACTTCATATTCATCAAAGGAAAAATCAACCAAGATGAACTCTCAATCCTAAATATCTATGCCCAAAATACAAGGGCACCTACTTATGTAAAAGAAACCTTACTAAAGCTCAAAACACACATTGCACCTCACACAATAATAGTGGGAGATTTCAACACCCCACTCTCATCAATGGACAGATCATGGAAACAGAAATTAAACAGTGATGTAGACAGACTAAGAGAAGTCATGAGCCAAATGGACTTAACGGATATTTATAGAACATTCTATCCTAAAGCAAAAGGATATACCTTCTTCTCAGCTCCTCATGGTACTTTCTCCAAAATCGACCATATAATTGGTCAAAAAACGGGCCTCAACAGGTACAGAAAGATAGAAATAATCCCATGCGTGCTATCGGACCACCACGGCCTAAAACTGGTCTTCAATAACAATAAGGGAAGAATGCCCACATATACGTGGAAATTGAACAATGCTCTACTCAATGATAACCTGGTCAAGGAAGAAATAAAGAAAGAAATTAAAAACTTTTTAGAATTTAATGAAAATGAAGATACAACATACTCAAACTTATGGGACACAATGAAAGCTGTGCTAAGAGGAAAACTCATAGCGCTGAGTGCCTGCAGAAAGAAACAGGAAAGAGCATATGTCAGCAGCTTGACAGCACACCTAAAAGCTCTAGAACAAAAAGAAGCAAATACACCCAGGAGGAGTAGAAGGCAGGAAATAATCAAACTCAGAGCTGAAATCAACCAAGTAGAAACAAAAAGGACCATAGAAAGAATCAACAGAACCAAAAGTTGGTTCTTTGAGAAAATCAACAAGATAGATAAACCCTTAGCCAGACTAACGAGAGGACACAGAGAGTGTGTCCAAATTAACAAAATCAGAAATGAAAAGGGAGACATAACTACAGATTCGGAGGAAATTCAAAAAATCATCAGATCTTACTATAAAAACCTATATTCAACAAAATTTGAAAATCTTCAGGAAATGGACAATTTCCTAGACAGATACCAGGTATCGAAGTTAAATCAGGAACAGATAAACCAGTTAAACAACCCCATAACTCCTAAGGAAATAGAAGCAGTCATTAAAGGTCTCCCAACCAAAAAGAGCCCAGGTCCAGACGGGTTTAGTGCAGAATTCTATCAAACCTTCATAGAAGACCTCATACCAATATTATCCAAACTATTCCACAAAATTGAAACAGATGGAGCCCTACCGAATTCCTTCTATGAAGCCACAATTACTCTTATACCTAAACCACACAAAGACACAACAAAGAAAGAGAACTTCAGACCAATTTCCCTTATGAATATCGACGCAAAAATACTCAATAAAATTCTGGCAAACCGAATTCAAGAGCACATCAAAACAATCATCCACCATGATCAAGTAGGCTTCATCCCAGGCATGCAGGGATGGTTTAATATACGGAAAACCATCAACGTGATCCATTATATAAACAAACTGAAAGAACAGAACCACATGATCATTTCATTAGATGCTGAGAAAGCATTTGACAAAATTCAACACCCCTTCATGATAAAAGTCCTGGAAAGAATAGGAATTCAAGGCCCATACCTAAACATAGTAAAAGCCATATACAGCAAACCAGTTGCTAACATTAAACTAAATGGAGAGAAACTTGAAGCAATCCCACTAAAATCAGGGACTAGACAAGGCTGCCCACTCTCTCCCTACTTATTCAATATAGTTCTTGAAGTTCTAGCCAGAGCAATCAGACAACAAAAGGAGATCAAAGGGATACAGATCGGAAAAGAAGAGGTCAAAATATCACTATTTGCAGATGACATGATAGTATATTTAAGTGATCCCAAAAGTTCCACCAGAGAACTACTAAAGCTGATAAACAACTTCAGCAAAGTGGCTGGGTATAAAATTAACTCAAATAAATCAGTTGCCTTCCTCTATACAAAAGAGAAACAAGCCGAGAAAGAAATTAGGGAAACGACACCCTTCATAATAGACCCAAATAATATAAAGTACCTCGGTGTGACTTTAACCAAGCAAGTAAAAGATCTGTACAATAAGAACTTCAAGACACTGAGGAAAGAAATTGAAGAAGACCTCAGAAGATGGAAAGATCTCCCATGCTCATGGATTGGCAGGATTAATATGGTAAAAATGGCCATTTTACCAAAAGCAATCTACAGATTCAATGCAATCCCCATCAAAATACCAATCCAATTCTTCAAAGAGTTAGACAGAACAATTTGCAAATTCATCTGGAATAACAAAAAACCCAGGATAGCTAAAGTTATCCTCAACAATAAAAGGACTTCAGGGGGAATCACTATCCCTGAACTCAAGCAGTATTACAGAGCAATAGTGATAAAAACTGCATGGTATTGGTACAGAGACAGACAGATAGACCAATGGAATAGAATTGAAGACCCAGAAATGAACCCACACACCTATGGTCACTTGATTTTTGACAAAGGAGCCAAAACCATCCAATGGAAAAAAGATAGCATTTTCAGCAAATGGTGCTGGTTCAACTGGAGGGCAACATGTAGAAGAATGCAGATCGATCCATCCTTATCACCCTGTACAAAGCTTAAGTCCAAGTGGATCAAGGACCTTCACATCAAACCAGACACACTCAAACTAATAGAAGAAAAACTAGGGAAGCATCTGGAACACATGGGCACTGGAAAAAATTTCCTGAACAAAACACCAATGGCTTATGCTCTAAGATCAAGAATCGACAAATGGGATCTCATAAAACTGCAAAGCTTCTGTAAGGCAAAGGACACTGTGGTTAGGACAAAACGGCAACCAACAGATTGGGAAAAGATCTTTACCAATCCTACAACAGATAGAGGCCTTATTTCCAAAATATACAAAGAACTCAAAAAGTTAGACCGCAGGGAAACAAATAACCCTATTAAAAAATGGGGTTCAGAGCTAAACAAAGAATTCACAGCTGAGGAATGCCGAATGGCTGAGAAACACCTAAAGAAATGTTCAACATCTTTAGTCATAAGGGAAATGCAAATCAAAACAACCCTGAGATTTCACCTCACACCAGTGCGATTGGCTAAGATCAAAAACTCAGGTGACAGCAGATGCTGGCGAGGATGTGGAGAAAGAGGAACACTCCTCCATTGTTGGTGGGATTGCAGACTGGTAAAACCATTCTGGAAATCAGTCTGGAGGTTCCTCAGAAAAATGGACATTGAACTGCCTGATGATCCAGCTATACCTCTCTTGGGCATATACCCAAAAGATGCCTCAACATATAAAAGAGACACGTGCTCCACTATGTTCATCGCAGCCTTATTTATAATAGCCAGAAGCTGGAAAGAACCCAGATGCCCTTCAACAGAGGAATGGATACAGAAAATGTGGTACATCTACACAATGGAATATTACTCAGCTATCAAAAACAACGAGTTTATGAAATTCGTAGGCAAATGGTTGGAACTGGAAAATATCATCCTGAGTGAGCTAACCCAATCACAGAAAGACATACATAGTATGCACTCATTGATAAGTGGCTATTAGCCCAAATGCTTGAATTACCCTAGATCCCTAGAACAAACGAAACTCAAGACGGATGATCAAAATGTGAATGCTTCACTCCTTCTTTAAATGAGGAAAAAGAATACCCTTGGCAGGGAAGGGAGAGGCAAAGATTAAAACAGAGACTGAAGGAACACCCATTCAGAGCCTGCCCCACATGTGGCCCATACATATACAGCCACCCAATTAGACAAGATGGATGAAGCAAAGAAGTGCAGACCGACAGGAGCCGGATGTAGATCGCTCCTGAGAGACACAGCCAGAATACAGCAAATATAGAGGCGAATGCCAGCAGCAAACCACTGAACTGAGAATAGGTCCCCTATTGAAGGAATCAGAGAAAGAACTGGAAGAGCTTGAAGGGGCTCGAGACCCCAAAAGTACAACAATGCCAAGCAACCAGAGCTTCCAGGGACTAAGCCACTACCTAAAGACTATACATGGACTGACCCTGGACTCTGACCCCATAGGTAGCAATGAATATCCTAGTAAGAGCACCAGTGGAAGGGGAAGCCCTGGGTCCTGCTAAGACTGAACCCACAGTGAACTAGTCTATGGGGGGAGGGCGGCAATGGGGGGAGGGTTGGGAGGGGAACACCCATAAGGAAGGGGAGGGGGGAGGGGGATGTTTGCCCGGAAACCGGGAAAGGGAATAACACTCGAAATGTATATAAGAAATACTCAAGTTAATAAAAAAAAAAAAACTTATATTACATGAAATTGGAAAATCTGAAATTTCTAAATATATATGACTTACCAAAATGAAAAAAAAAAAATAAAAGGTGATGAATGTACAGGTCAATGTCAGGGAAATACAAATACAGTTGGCTCTGTCAGGACAAACATTGTGCAAGACTCTCCCATCTGTGCACCTTCTGGGGTCTGTGGAGGGAAACACAGTGGTTGGTGGCTCGTTCGGTATTCGCTGGGTGTTTGGAGGTCCCAACAGCTAAGCATCATTCTGCCATTTTTGTGCAAGGAAGCAAGGGGCATGTCTCTAGAAGAGTAACCCTGATGTCACATATGTTCACTCAGAAGAAGAGAGGTAGTTTAAAGCTTTGGTTCATAATCAGATATTTCTTTTCCTTTTTTTTTTTTCCTGTGAGGGAAATGAACCTTCGATCTGTCCTTCTGAAACAATTTGCCATTTAGCCAAAAGATCATTAGAGGCAGGAACTCTGTGGGGCCATTCGCTCTGCCTCTTGGCAGCCTGGGACCACCTTTCTGTGAGGGGTTATTTCAATTTCTTTGTCTACTTCAGTTTCCGGTGGCTGAAAAACAAAATTCTAAGCATTGTGATGCCAATAAGCATCATAGGAAAAAATATTATTGCCATCGTAAGGCGTGTCTCGGGACATGGGTCCCCTGTGGTCCCAGACTCCCACCAATACAACCTAACACAAAATCCTAAACCTCCCTAAAACACCAGTGTTTTTTCTTCTTCAATGCGATTTTGCTTTTTGTAACTCAAAAATGGTTTTGACCTTCAGTTTTGTAGGTGAAAAATAGTATCACAATGTGAAAGAGTTAGGGCATTCTTCTTAGTCTTTTTTCTAGATCATTCTTATTCTTGATTCCTCCTAGTGAGTTGTACCTTTTCCCTCTACCAAACACAACACATCCTGAGCGTTCACTGTATCCCAGTGAAGGAGGAAGATCCTGGCCCCATGTGGTGGGGCCACCACAAGCCAGTTCTTCTTACCATGTCTTCCCTTAGCAGTCTCCTCTGCTCTCTGCTTACACTGTTCTAGGACAGGCTGGAAATAGAGGCATCACTGAGATGGAGGAATCTGTTTCCTCTGTATTCCTCTCTGGGTACCAACCACCCTCACTGGATACCACACAGGCCACCAGACAGAACACTGTCTCTCTTCTCTCCATCTCCCTTAAGAAATGCAGCCCGGAATGGACAGATGATAGCAATCTCTGTTGAGGTTTTTGAGCTCACCTCTGTATGAGTAAAATGGTCATGCTCCATCAGAGAAAGTAGCGTTTTCAAGAAGTCTGAAACTGCACCCCACATGGCAGTTTAGAGAACACTTTTATCAATGTATCAAGGAAGCCAGGCACCGGGGCGGAGCCTGGGGTGGGAGCAGTAGTTTTTCAAATGTTATCCCCCTTTGGGGTTACCCCCCTCTCCCACCTCCCCTCTCCCTGCTTCTATGAGGATGCTCCCCCTCCCACCTACCCACTCCCACCTCAACACCCTGGCATTCCTCTACACTGGGGCATAGAGCCTTCACAGAACCAAGGGCTTTTCCTCATATTGATGCTGGACAAGGCCGTCCTCTGCTACATATGTGGCTGGAACCATGGGTCCCTCCATGTGTACTTTTTGGTTGGTGGTTTAACCCCTGGGAGCTCTGGGGTTCTGGTTGGTTGATGTTGTTCTTCCTATGGGGTTGGAAACTCCTGCAGGGGAGCAGCAGTTTTGACAGAAGGGAGGTGTTTAAGCCCTGGAGAAGTTAAACAGCTTATCTATGGTCATCCAGTCAGTTAGGTGTGAGCTAGGATTAGGTGTTCTGGACACAAATACAATTTCCAGCATGCCCTCCACTCTATGCCCACCCTAGACTTCTGTGTAGGATGTGTCCCTGAGCAGGTGGTCCTAGGGCAAGTAAGAGAGCAGACTGAGCAAGTCATAGGGAGTAAGAGAACAAGCATGTTCCTCCAGGGCCTCTAATTCAGACCCCGAATCCTCGAATGGCTCCCCTTTGTGACAGACTGTCATATAGAAGTATTAGTGAAATAAACCCCTGTCCACAGCTTGCTTTGATCTTCATCTTTATCACAGCACCAGGAAACAAACAAAGGCACCCTTTCTCAAGAAATAATGTGGACAGCACCAGAGGAATAATGGCAGCTGGAATTGTCCTCTGATCACCACATGCACATGTACCTGCACACACAGCAACACATGCACACGCATAGGCACAGGACACACTGAATTGCTAGTACTTTCATGGTGAGTTTTACCATATTTTCCTGGTTTTGATTTTTTTTCATCCTTACCTCCATATCCTCTACTTAGATTCTATCCTACAATTATAATAAAGTATTTTAGATTTGTGCAAAGAGATTAGAAAAATTGAGTCAATATATATGTAATTGACATTATATATAATGACATATAATTTCACATATACATTTATAACCTATGCAATATATAACACAAAATATGTAACATGTAATAAGTAGCACATAACATGCAACATATAGCATATATTATTACATACATTATACATATTAATACATATATAAACAATATATAGGTTATATATAATATTATCTTGTAATTTAATGGCTTCACCTTTTTTTTCTAATTCTGGACTCAATTCCATTGTTTAATGACTACTGTACTTCCTGTAGTATCATAGGATCCCAAATAAAGACCAAGGCTTTGTGTAACTTGTAGACTATTTCACCTTACAGGCATCTTTGTGGCACTTTTCTCAAACAACACTGGCATTCAGTGTGGTGAGGAGGATCCCATTTTCTTCTGAGTCCTTGTAGGTGACCGAGGGAAACTTGGAGCCAACAGTAAGCATTTCCGGTGAGCTTCTTGTTGGACCTTTGGAAAGTGAACTATTGATGCATTTAAACTTACTGGAGTCACATGGTGTGATGGCACTTCTGCTAAAGAGTGTGTGCAAAGGGTGTCTGTTCTGTGATTCCCCCAAACCCTCCTCACTCCTGTCACCGCATATGAGTATCCAGTGTCGTAGTCCCTTTCCACCCTCAGTCTAGACCCCAGAGTGAGAGTGGTAACAAAATGGCTAACAGAACCTCTTATAACTGTTGTACACTCGAGCAATTCCTGGCCTCTGCTCCTCAGTGCTCCTCAGAGCACCATTTCGAAGCTTAAAGCAAAAATCTCTCACTTCTTTCAGAGTCTAGCTATCTAACTTTAGCCCCAGAGTTTCTCTTTCCCGGCACTCTAATGAGTATGGAGGTGGGATGCCCTTCCACACGATTAACCTGGCAGCTAGCTCACCTTGACTCTGGAGTTGAGGAATGTTGAAGTGCAGACTCACCTGGGAGCCTGAATGTGTCCCAAGCTCACCTCTTGGCATCCTGGGCTTACCCCCTCGTGCCCTCAGCTCATATCGGTGCAGGATTCACCTCTCTTGTCCGAGGCTCACTTCCTGTGTCCAGGACTCACCTCCTGTGTCCTAGGCTCACCTCCTGGCATCCTGGGCTCACCTCCTCGTACCCACGGCTCATATCAGTGCAGGCTTCACCTCCCGTGTCTCAGGTTCACTTCCTGTGTACAGGGCTCACCTCCCATGTCCCAGGCTCATGTCCCATGTCCCAAGTTATAGTTTCCTCTGCTGTCTATCTCATCACTTATGTTTTCTATATTCTCCAACATTTTTGACCAACAAATGTTTTATAGTATTACTCTGTTTTCATTTTTAAAAAATCTTTGCTTGCATTTCAGAGGATCTTGCAGGAAAGAGGAGCTAGATGTCCAAACTCAGCCTACCATTTTAAAGCAGAAGTCAATGCTCAATTATTTTAAACAAGGCTTATTTCAAGAAAGAATTCCTAATGGAAATAAAACAAAATCGGGTTGCTTCTGAGTGGTCTCAATAAAAGAGCCACATGTGAGTGTCTTGTGGACAGAAACTCTCTCCTGCTTAGCCTTGCAAGTCTTTAATAAACAGTTACACTTGGGCTTTAGAAGCACAGCCGAGGAGAGCATGAACATGTTACAGAGAACTAAAAGGATGCAATAAAAATGATTCAAGCTTGGGTAATAGGGTATTTGAGGAGAAGTAAACAGAATCAGGACTATTTATCCCAGCCAAGCGAAATTTCAGATTGTCCTAATATAGTAAGGTTTCCAATGCACAAAACACTAATGGTGCAGATCAGATTTTCTGTATCTCTATTAAGGCCAAAATAAGTAGAAACTGGCTTTAATTGCAGAACACAAAAGATGAGAGAAAAACTGCTTTAGGACAAAAGTACAAAGGAACTTTCTGAATGCTGGGTTATTAACGTTGGCAGGGGAATACCCAAGGAAGGTACAGAGAAGAGTCTCTCAAGTCTTAGGGAAAAATGAGGGGGACAGGGTGTTTAACTGAGCTCTGTCTGGAGAGACGAGTCCATAGTAGACTCTCTGGCATTATTCTCTCTGGTGGAGTTGTGGTGAGTCTGACACAATGGACAGACCATGATTGTGCCCATAAAGCTATATGCAAGCATCTCTCCCATCATTCTTGTAGCTTAAGTTCGTTCACGAGAAGCTGGAAAGAGGAGCACAATGTGTTGGGTTTATTTTTTGTTTGTTTTTTCATTTTTTGTTTGTTTTTGCCAACTATTGAAAAATCCACTCTAAACTTTTACCTTATGAACAAGAACCTTCTTTGCAAGTTGACTTCGCATTAAGTCTTTCCAAAGGATGTTTTCCCAGCAACAAATGACATAACAGCCTAGCACACATACCCTGGTAATTTACAAACGCTAAATTGCTTATTTTCTTCAGGCATCCTTCTGATTTTTTATTTTGATAGGATTGCTCACATGAAAAGCAGAAAACAAAAGGATTTTGTAGTGAAGACTACTTAGTGAAATGAGACTTCAGGGTCTCCTAGTGTAAGAAAGTTTCAAACACACGAAGGGCGAATGTGAACTTGTATTTAATGTATCTCTCCAAAAGTCACAATCAGTAAACTTTAACTTTAGGTGCAGAAAAGGATCTGTAGGTGAAAAAAAATACAAGAACTTTCTGAATGCGCAGGGCTTCACAGCTGGCAGTAGACCAACTGCAGATGTGGATGGTTGTCCAGTTCTTAGGAACATGAGGAGGCGTTTGGTCACAACAACTGACAGTGTTTCCGTGACAGAGACTGTTTGGTTTATGAGGTAGGGGTGTTGATTCTATCTTTCTATGCCTGGAGATGTCATGAAGATCTCGTAGATTAAAGGTGACTCTGGGAGTAGACTTTGCTGTATGGCTGATTCCACCCAGGCTTTTCCCTGGCCTCTGCCCCTTCTCTAAGCAGAATCAGTCTGTGGGAGCATCTTGACATTCACCGGGGAAGTCCTCGCTTCCAGGTGATGTGATGACAAGGTTCTTGAGTAGCAAAGTGTTAACATGAGAGACACAGGAAGTATTTCTCTTAGACGTTCAGAGAACAGGAGAGAGGTTAAGTATAAGCTGTCATGGGCGCTGGAACACAGGTCAGCTCTAAAAGAATGATTTTAACTTGAGCATGGATTGGAATGGCCTGGGATGGGGGTTGGGGGTTGTTCAAATGGAATGGGCTTAACTGCCCACCATCACACACACACACACACACACACACACACACACACACTTCCATATGGTTAAAAAATAAAGTAGGAGCCCAGAACTGGCATTTCTAACAGTCACTCTTCCATCCCCTGCTCAAGTTGCTAAATGGGAACCACTCTGAAGAGCTCTGAGGTACAGCAGAGATTTCCAACAGGGCTGCAGGGAGCTTCACACTGCTCTCCCACGGGGACATTTGGCAATGTCTGCACATCTCTTTGGGTGGTACAACTGCTGCTGGCATCTAGTGGTTTAGCCCAGGGATAGGGCTAAATACTTCCCAGTGCACAGCTATCCAGCCCCTCACAACAGCAGGATGCAGCCACAAGGGCGGGCAGGACAGGTTGAAAAGCCACGGCCCCCTCACCCCCAGCCTTGGCTGCCCCTTACAAACAATGGAAAAGCTCAAGAATCCTGATCCCCCAGAGGCACCCAGGTCATTGAAGTCAGACTCTCTGAGACTGAGAGCTGGGGATCTAGGTGTCAAAGCTCTCTTGGTACATAGCCAAGGTTGACAACAAATGCCTCTGAGGAATGAAAAGTATGCAGATAGGCAGATGAAAGTGATTCCTTTATATGTATAGCTAGGTCCCCAGGAGGCTGTACAGCACCATATTTCCCAGGCTCCCTTATCTCCAACTGCTGGATTTAAGGCGAGACGACTCATCTTGAAGATGGAGGCTGATGGCACAGCTGAGAAGGAGCCAGCAGGTGGCTGCTGTGGTTGTGCCTTCTATATCTTGCCATGATTCCAACAGTAGCTATGTTTCCCCATGGCTTCAGGTATTGGGGGGTGGAGGAGTTATGTTTTTCACAGTTTTATCTTTCATCCAGGTTCTGGGGATCTCTCCATTCCCCCATGTCCCTTTAGGCATTTCATTGCCAAAGTGTGTTGCTATTTCAAAGTGACAATTTGGTGCCCTCATCCCTATGTACGTTTTTTTATAAGTGATCTGATTAACAACTTCACTTGCCAAGTGGATGTGCCATCCATGTAGGCCAGACAGCTGGGCTCTGAGACAGGTTTTGTGGGCTCGCAAACCTGCTAAGGAGGGTCCCATCCTGGTTTTAATACTCAACCACAACAACCCAGAGTTCTTACTACATTGGAACAAAGACCTGCATTGTTGACCACAGGGCTCTGAAAATGGTCCCTTAACTGGTATAGAACAGCACAAGGAGGACTTGATGCTAAAAGCACACTTGTTTTTATCTCCACAGTAGAATGTGGCTATTGCTAACATTGCAGGGAAGGATAATCTAAGATCACACTTACTGGCAGTTCTACAGTGCTCACAAAGGGACGATGGACTTAGAAATGGAAAGACAGCATCATTTGCCTTCAATGAGCTAGCTAGGTGGTGGTGAGTGCTGGCCTAGGAGTAACCAGTTTCTCTTCTCAAGTTTTACTGAGGTGTAGTTTCCAAATAAAACTGCATATGTTTAATGTCCACAGTGTGCTGATTTTATATCTCTGTGGCCTGCAAAGTGATCAAGGCAGCCGGAGTAGTTTACACATTGATCATCGGAGTTTCCATTTTGTGTGTGTTGAAAGAATACACAAGATCTGTCTCTTGGTGATGTTCAAGTATACAATACAGTGCTATAAGCTAGGATTTCATGCTGTCCAGGGACCCCCCAGAACAAATTTCTCTTATTACTTAGGCTGTGTATTCCTTGCCCAAACCCAGCCCATCCCCATAACCAGCAGTCGGCTTCCCTCTGTAAGTCTGGCTTTTTAACAGTCCCACATGCAAGGGAGGTTATGCATCCTGTGCTTTTTCTCCATCTACAGATTTCACTTGGAATATTGACCCCCAGCCTAATCTACATTGTCACACGTGGTGGCAGTTCTTCCTAGATGTGTGAATGAATAGTATACAGCTATATGTTTCCATCATATTACCTTTATCTATTCGTCTGTCAATAGCACATTTTCTTAGGGCTGTTAGGGCACGTAGTAGCACGCCATGTTTCTGAGGTGCTTCTGTATTGTTGTCATAAGAGCTGGTGCAGTTTAGTTTTGACTAGTAGCCAACACTTATATCCCTTTTGACAACAGAGAATGCTGCTAGCAGGTATGAGACCATAATTCATGGTGATTCTGATTTGTGTCACTGACAATTAATGATATTGGCTGCCTTTGTTTTTAACCTTTGTTTCTGTGTGTGCATGCGTGTGTGTGTGTGTGTGTGTGTGTGTGTGTGTGTGTGTGTATGCATGCACATGTGCATGCATGAGTGTGTGCAGATGCACACACACTTGAAGTATAGTGTGCCCATGGAGGACAGAGAACAACTTTATTGAGTCAGTTCTTTCCTTCCACCATGTGTGTCCATGTGGAACTCAGGAGCTTGTCCCATACCTTTGGCCCTTGTAGATAAAGATCTACTCAGGCCCTTCCTCATTTGGAATTGATTTGCTGTCACCACTGTTGCTGTTACAAGTGTTGTGGGAATCCCTTTTTCTTTTTGTATGGTTTTATATGCATTTTAATCCCATTCCATTTTGTCTCCCATTTGCAGAAGCATTTTTATTGGTGGCAGCAGCAGCTTTGCATGTGTCACTTTGTGGTTTTTGTCTGTTTCACTTTGTTTTTGTATCCCTTAACAAAACATCACTGTCAAGACCAAATCACCTCCATACCTCCAGGCTTCATGCTTAAAGACTTTAACCCATGTTAACACTATTTGATGTGGTTTCAATATGGATATTGTCCCCAAATGCCCATGCTTTAAATATCAGGGCTATTGAGAGGTCCTATAAGCCTTTAAGGAGTGGTGTCCAGTGACAGTTCTTGTATCACTGTGGATGAAAACCTGACAGGCATTGTGGGATACTTTCCTGGCTTCTTGTACTATGCTTCCTGGCTGAAGCTGTGTGTGACTGTGTATCAAACTCTCTTGTCAAAAGTAATGTCTTCCACAGAGGTCAAAAACATATGGCAAAGAAAACTTTTTTTCTTTATAAGTGAGTTGACTGAAGCATTTTTTATAGTAACACAGTTTACTAATACACCATTTCTTAAAGATATTCTTCTTATCTCACTGTGTATTCTTGGCATCCTTGTATTGTTGACTGTACATGCATATGTTTATTTCTGGGCTCTCTATTCTGTTTAATTGGGACACATATCTGTTTTATGTCTAAACAATATTGAAGCTTTGTGACATAGATTGAAGTCACAGTGCAATGCCTCAAGTTTTGTCATTAGAATAGGGATTACATTAAATCCATAGATCACTTTGGATAGCTTGGACATTTTATTGTTGTTAAATATTTCAATCCATGAATGCTGATATCTGAAGTGGAAATTTCTGCCTATGCCATGTGATAGACTCATGTGGTGTTTTGCTGAAGCAGACCCGTGAGAGGACAGGTGATGCTTAGAAGAGTTGTGCGGCCATGTGGCCCACTGGTGCTGGCAGTAGCAAGGGATGGTGGGACAGATTCACACAGAGACCACCTATCTCAAGGCTCTCTTACTGCAGACTCTACTCACATTCCCAGTATCTGCCCTCTATAGTTATAGTCTCAACTCCCAGTATCCTGTTAAAATCAAAACTCAGTAAACTTGTAATTTAGCAATCAGATTTATATAGTAAATTCTCATTCCACAAAACGTCCGCACAATAAACTCACAACCAATTGATAATGATATAAACTGCCCACCTAGATAAAACAAATTGTCTTATAAAAATCCATCCCTTAAGAAATATTCATAACTACCGGTGGCCCTTTAAGACCACACAGATCTGGGTCGTCCTTCTGTGTCTCCATCTTGGTTCTTTCCTTCTTTCTCCTCCCTTCTGCCTTACCAAAACTCTATCCCTGCCTTACTTCTTCACTGTCCAACCACAGTCCTTGCCTTATCTTGTGCCAGCCCTCACCTACATAAAGGCAACAATCTATAGAAGGTATAAATGGACTCAACAGACAGTGACTGGGTGCTTGCATGACTAGCCTTGCAGTACCTCATAGGTCTTGCATCTTTACTAATCTTCACTTTGTTGAGAGAGACATGGCAGAGAACTTCTCCTGGTGTCCTGGCTGGTTCTGGTCACTCCCACTTACACATGCAGATTCAGCCGAGGCCTGTCTGTTTCTGCTGGATTGTGCCACAGCTGCTGATTTCTGTTTGGTATCGTGATACTACTAAACTGGACTGCTGGTGTCCTGACACTGGAGGTTGGAATTGCCCCATAGAACTACTTCTGAATAGGTCCTCATCCCTTGTCCTATTTGCCATCTGTTCTCCTCTACCTTTGGAGATTGGAATGGGGGGGGAGCATTTGAGAACCCTTATTTCAGTAGGTTTTGAAATCTAAGCCTATAGATATCCTCCCATTTATTTGTGACTTCCTTTTATCCATAAAACTCAAAAGTTTTTAAGGTACAGATTTTTCACTTTCTTTGTTAAATCTACTCTGAGCACTTTTAGTGTTGACGAGAGATTGTTTTCCTTGAATTCTCTTCTAAATAGTTTGCTGTTGTCATACAGGAACAGGAGAAACATTGTACTTTGCAAAATCACCAAACTTTAAAATAAATTTGACTTTGAATCTTAAAGGTTTCCAAGTGTAATCTTCAGGTAAGGATGCCCATTCCCTCCACAGGTGTGCCCACAGGTCAATTTAATCTTTGTAATTCCTCAATCAAGGCTTCCTTTACATGACTCAAATTGACAATTTAAATTTATTAACAGACCCCTGATCATATGGAGCTGCTGTGGAGGCTCTCATGGAGCAAACCTTTTGCCTGGGCTACCCACTGGTGAGGCCACTGACAGGAATACAGAGTCACTGAGAACTATTCACTAGTCACTCCCTTTCTTCATTTCTAACAGGCGTCAGGTAGGTTAGTCCTGTCAATTATCCTAGTGGTCCCCATGGGACAAGAGAGAAGAGTTCCTTCAAAGTGCTCTGGATCTTCTAGGGCACTAACTATCTGCTCTGAGTTCTGTTTTCCACACTAGAGAAACCAGAGACCCAAAGGATTCTTCTCAGGGTGGTCAAAGGGAGGAAGAACATGAAAGGTCTTCTCTTCACACAATATGGCTTCCTTCTGCTTTCTGGTTTCAAGGGTATACTTTGGCCCCCTTGCATAGTTCATGGCTTTCCATGAAGGCATTTTCTTTCTTTCTTATCTTTTAAATTTTATTTATTTTTTCTTTCATTTTATTAAATTGGGTATTTCTTTACATTTCAAATATTATTCCTTTTCCCGGTTTCCTGTCCATCAGCCCCCAAACTCCCTCCCCTTCCCTTCTATATGAGTGTTCCCTTCCCCATCCACCCCCCATTACCACCCCCACAACAATTCCCTACACTGGGGGTCCAGCCTTGGCAGGACCAAGGGCTTCCCCTTCCACTGGTGCCCCAACAAGGCTAATCACTACTACCTATGCAGTTGGAGCCCAGAGTCAGTCCATGTATAGTCTTTGGGTAGTGGCTTAGTCTCTGGAAGCTCTGGTTGCTTGGCATTGTTGTTCATATGGGGTCTCAAGCCCCTTCAAGCTCTTCCAGTCCTTTCTGTGATTCCTTCAACGGGGGTCCCGTTCTCAGTTCAGTGGTTTGATGCTGGCATTCGCCTCTGTATTTGCTGTAGTGGCTGTGTCTCTCAGGAGAGATCTACATCCGGCTCCTGTCGGTCTGCACTTCTTTGCTTCATCCATCTTGTCTAATTGGATGGCTGTATATGTATGGGCCACATGTGGGGCAGGCTCTGAGTGGGTGTTCCTTCTGTCTCTGTTTTAATCTTTGCCTCTCTATTCCCTGCCAAGGGTATTCTTGTTCCCCTTTTAAAGAAGGAGTGAAGCATTCACATTTTGATCATCCGTCTTGAGTTTCATGTGTTCTAGGCATCTAGGGTAATTCAAGCATTTGGGCTAATAGCCACTTATCAATGAGTGCATACCATGTGTGTTTTTCTGTGATTGGGTTAGCTCACTCAGGATGATATTTTCCACATCCAACCATTTGCCTATGAATTTCATAAAGTCATTGTTTTTGATAGCTGAGTAGTACTCCACTGAGTAGATGTACCACATTTTCTGTATCCATGCCTCTGTTGAATGGTATCTGGGATCTTTCTAGCTTCTGGTTATTACAAATAAAGCTGCTATGAACATAATGGAGCATGTGTCTTTTTTGTATGTTAGAGCATCTTTTGGGTATATGCCCAGGAGAGGTATAGCTGGGTCCTCAGGTAGTGCAATGTCCAATAATCTGAGGAACCTCCAGACTGATTTCCAGAGAGGTTGTACCAGTTTGCAATCCCACCAATAATGGAGGAGTGTTCCTCTTTCTCCACATCCTCACCAGCATCTGCTGTCACCTCAGTTTTTGATCTTAGCCATTCTTAATGGTGTGAGATGGAATCTCAGGGTTGTTTTGATTTGCATTTCGCTGATGACTAAAGATGTTGAATATTTCTTTAGGTGTTTCTCAGCCATTCAGCATTCCTCAGCTGTGAATTCTTTGTTTAGCTCTATACCCCATTTTTAATAGAGTTATTTGGCTCTCTGGAGTCTGACTTCTTGAGTTCTTTGTATATTTTGGGTATTAGCCCGCATGAAGGCCTTTTCATCTGGGTATATTTGGTAGTCAGTATTTATGTGAGCTGAACTAGAGCCCATCTTAGGATCCCTTTGACTCCACAGTCATAGTGAGGCCACCCTCACTATGGAGTTGCCAGTTTTCTACATTCCAGTTCTCCCTATACCCCAAAACATGCCCCAAAAGTCACATGCTTGATTTGAAAGACTCCACAAGGAATATGTGTACACTGGAAGAGAAAGCTATGTACACATGCATCTAGCTCATCTTATTCTGACAATACGACATATAGATTGATGGTTCTGCAGTAATGCTAGTGTCACAATACACCTTTGTTGGCATGAAAAACAAACAGAGAAAAGTGTTCAAGTCATAAAACAATTAGTCAGGTGGTTACCACAAGTTGGACATGGTCTCAGGTGAGAAGATAGAGCATCATCAGCTCCACTCTTAGGTAGCCACCATCCTTCCTGCCAATGCCAGAGGAAAGTGCTGCCTACTTTGATGGGAACCGAATCCGACTGCCTGGGCTGTGCAGACTCTTCTTTCGTTGTGTCTTAGCCCTGCAATGTCTAAGGTCTTTGTATCGTCAGTGTCTTCACCCTCTTTGTCTTACGTTAACCTGCTGTAGATCTCACGCCAGTCACGTACTCATTCTAGGGTTTATGACACTCACATTGCTTTGGTGTTTGATGAGGATTAAACAATGCTGCTATGGACATCCCTCCCCTGTACTGTGATGCATAGACAGAGGTTGATATGCTGTAGAACATGAACTTTTAATGCTTTGGTTCTCGAAGCCAGACAATTTTCCAGGGCAAAAGTGTCAGTTTATGCTGTGGTCACTGGTGGGTTAAGGTTTCAATTGTCTCCTACCTTCATGATGCTGAGTGTCAGCTGTTTGTGATTTATTTCATTTGGGGTTTCTTAGTGGCCTCTGAGTATGGCTTTAGTTATCTTTTCCTGGCATTTAACCTGGATCAACCCCTTGTCATAAATTTATGTCTGTTCATGTGTCTACCATTTTTGTATCCTGTTGTATTGTTCACATTCACACACACACACACACACACACACACACACACACACACACACACACACACACCTCCCCCAACTTTGGCAAGATCTCTCATTGAATCCAAAGGATCAGGCCTGTATGGTTGATCAGCAAGTTCTCAGGGTGTACACTTCTGTTACCCTACACTGAAATTAAAGCCATGAATGCCTGTGTGAAGTTTTGTTTTGAATGTGGATGGTGAACATTAAAACTCAGGTCCTCCTACTTACACAGCCACTCCTACCTACAGAACCATCACCCCAGTCCTTTGCCTCTCATTTTTAGTGCTATATTTTTGCAAGATTTATTATTTTTAAATATTTATTTTATTTATGTGTGAGTGTGTGTGTATGTGTGAGTGTATTTGACTATGAATAAGTGTGAATGTGTGTGCGTGTGTGTGTGTATGAATGTGTGTGTTGCTATGTAGGTGTGTACCACATGTGTATGGGTGCCCACAGAGCCAAGCAGAGGACATCAGACACCCTGGTGCTGCAGTTAATGTTCATGACTGCTGAGCCGTCTCTCCAGCCCCTGATGTATCTTTTAAAGAAGAAATTTTATCATTTTCACTTAGTTAAACTTAGAATCTTTATTTTTTCCATTTCTGTTAGCATAAAATTCACTGCCCTCATTATCACAAGATCACATATAAATATCATGTTTGTAATTCATATTCACTCCCACTATTTACATTATTCTCCTTTAATAATTAGAATATTT
This sequence comes from Rattus norvegicus, assembly GCF_021556685.1. Taxonomy (NCBI): domain Eukaryota; kingdom Metazoa; phylum Chordata; class Mammalia; order Rodentia; family Muridae; genus Rattus; species Rattus norvegicus. The sequence goes on from NC_141542.1 coordinate 73,867,462, forward strand.
TTGCCTTATTTTATTTATTTTTTTTATTCATTTATTTATTTTTTTTTTGAGAGTCAGATAGGATAGCGAGTTGTCTTAAAGTGAGCTGAATTACAAAGCACACACAGCTTTAACTTGGATTTTACGTTTACTTAGGGCAGTGATTCTCAACCTTCTTAATTCTGTGACCCTTTTTTTTTATTTATTTAATACGTAATAATAATTCTTTGGTTTCCGGGCAAACATCCCCCTCCCCCCTCCCCTTCCTTATGGGTGTTCCCCTCCCAACCATCCCCCCATTGCCGCCCTCCCCCCAACAGTCTAGTTCACTGGGGGTTCAGTCTTAGCAGGACCCAGGGCTTCCCCTTCCACTGGTGCTCTTACTAGGATATTCATTGCTACCTATGAGGTCAGAGTCCAGGGTCAGTCCATGTATATAGTCTTTAGGTAGTGGCTTAGTCCCTGGAAGCTCTGGTTGCTTGGCATTGTTGTTCATAAGGGGTCTCGAGCCCCTTCAAGCTCTTCGAGTTTTTTCTCTGATTCCTTCAACGGGGGTCCTATTCTCAGTTTAGTGGTTTGCTGCTGGCATTCGCCTCTGTATTTGCTGTATTCTGGCTGTGTCTCTCAGGAGCGATCTACATCCGGCTCCTGTCGGTCTGCACTTCTTTGCTTCATCCATCTTGTCTAATTGGGTGGCTGTATATGTATGGGCCACATGTGGGGCAGGCTCTGAATGGGAGTTCCTTCAGTCTTTGTTTTAATCTTTGCCTCTCTCTTCCCTGCCAAGGGTATTCTTGTTCCCCTTTTAGAGAAGGAGTGAAGCATTCACATTTTGATCATCCGTCTTGAGTTTCATGTGTTCTAGGCATCTAGGGTAATTCAAGCATTTGGGCTAATAGCCACTTATCAGTGAGTGCATACCATGTATATCTTTCTGTGTTTGGGTTAGCTCACTCAGGATGATATTTTCCACATCCAACCATTTGCCTACGAATTTCATAAAGCCGTTGTTTTTGATAGCTGAGTAATATTCCATTGTGTAGATGTACCATATTTTCTGTATCCATTCCTCTGTTGAAGGGCATCTGGGTTCTTTCCAGCTTCTGGCTATTTTTTTTTATTAACTTGAGTATTTCTTATATACATTTCGAGTGTTATTCCCTTTCCCGGTATCCGGGCAAACATCCCCCTCCCCCCTCCCCTTCCTTATGGGTGTTCCCCTCCCAACCCTCCCCCCATTGCCGCCCTCCCCCCACCAGTCTAGTTCACTGGGGGTTCAGTCTTAGCAGGACCCAGGGCTTCCCCTTCCACTGGTGCTCTTACTAGGATATTCATTGCTACCTATGGGGTCAGAGTCCAGGGTCAGTCCATGTATAGTCTTTAGGTAGTGGCTTAGTCCCTGGAAGCTCTGGTTGCTTAGCATTGTTGTACATATGGGGTCTTGAGCCCCTTCAAGATCTTCCAGTTCTTTCTCTGATTCCTTCAACGGGGGTCCTATTCTCAGTTCAGTGGTTTGCTGCTGGCATTCGCCTCTGTATTTGCTGTATTCTGGCTGTGTCTCTCAGGAGCAATCTACATCCAGCTCCTGTCGGTCTGCACTTCTTTGCTTCATCCATCTTGTCTAATTGGGTGGCTGTATATGTATGGGCCACATGTGGGGCAGGCTCTGAATGGGTGTTCCTTCATTCTCTGTTTTAATCTTTGCCTCTCTCTTCCCTGCCAAAGATATTCTTGTTCCCCTTTTTAAAAAGGAGTGAAGCATTCACATTTTGATCATCCGTCTTGAGTTTCATTTGTTCTAGGTATCTAGGGTAATTCAAGCATTTGGGCTAATAGCCACTTACCAATGAGTGCATACCATGTATGTCTTTCTGTGATTGGGTTAGCTCACTCAGGATGATATTTTCCAGTTCCAACCATTTGCCTACGAATTTCATAAAGTCGTTGTTTTTGATAGCTGAGTAATATTCCATTGTGTAGATGTACCACATTTTCTGTATCCATTCCTCTGTTGAAGGGCATCTGGGTTCTTTCCAGCTTCTGGCTATTATAAATAAGGCTGCAATGAACATAGTGGAGCATGTGTCTTTTTTACATGTTGGGGCATCTTTTGGGTATATGCCCAAGAGAGGTATAGCTGGATCCTCAGGCAGTTCAATGTCCAATTTTCTGAGGAACCTCCAGACTGATTTCCAGAGAGGTTGTACCAGTTTGCAATCCCACCAACAATGGAGGAGTGTTCCTCTTTCTCCACATCCTCGCCAGCATCTGTTGTCCCCTGAGTTTTTGATCATAGCCATTCTCACTGGTGTGAGGTGAAATCTCAGGGTTGTTTTGATTTGCATTTCCCTTATGACTAAAGATGTTGAACATTTCTTTAGGTGTTTCTCAGCCATTTGGCATTCCTCAGCTGTGAATTCTTTGTTTAGCTCTGACCCCATTTTTAATAGGGTTATTTGTTTCCCTGTGGTCTAACTTCTTGAGTTCTTTGTATATTTTGGATATAAGGCCTCTATCTGTTGTAGGATTGGTAAAGATCTTTTCCCAATCTGTTGGTTGCCATTTTGTCCTAACCACAATGTCATTTGCCTTACAGAAGCTTTGCAGTTTTATGAGATCCCATTTGTCGATTCTTGATCTTAGAGCATAAACCATTGGTGTTTTGTTTAGGAAATTTTTTCCAGTGCCCATGTGTTCCAGATGCTTCCCTAGTTTTTCTTCTATTAGTTTGAGTGTGTCTGGTTTGATGTGGTGGTCCTTGATCCACTTGGACTTAAGCTTTGTACAGGGTGATAAGCATGGATCGATCTTCATTCTTCTATATGTTGACCTCCAGTTGAACCAGCACCATTTGCTGAAAATGCTATCTTTTTTCCATTTGATGGTTTTGGCTCCTTTGTCAAAAATCAAGTGACCATAGTTGTGTGGGTTCATTTCTGGGTCTTCAATTCTATTCCATTGGTCTATCTGTCTGTCTCTGTACCAATACCATGCAGTTTTTATCACTATTGCTCTGTAATACTGCTTGAGTTCAGGGATAGTGATTCCCCCTGAAGTCCTTTTATTGTTGAGGATAACTTTAGCTATCCTGGGTTTTTTGTTATTCCAGATGAATTTGCAAATTGTTCTGTCTAACTCTTTGAAGAATTGGATTGGTATTTTGATGGGGATTGCATTGAATCTGTAGATTGCTTTTGGTAAAATGGCCATTTTTACTATATTAATCCTGCCAATCCATGAGCATGGGAGATCTTTCCATCTTCTGAGGTCTTCTTCAATTTCCTTCTTCAGTGTCTTGAAGTTCTTACTGTACAGATCTTTTACTTGCTTGGTTAAAGTCACACCGAGGTACTTTATATTATTTGGGTCTATTATGAAGGGTGTCGTTTCCCTAATTTCTTTCTCGGCTTGTTTCTCTTTTGTATAGAGGAAGGCAACTGATTTATTTGAGTTAATTTTATACCCAGCCACTTTGCTGAAATTGTCTATCAGCTTTAGTAGTTCTCTGGTGGAACGTTTGGGATCACTTAAATATACTATCATATCATCTGCAAATAGTGATATTTTGACTTCTTCTTTTCCGATCTGTATCCCCTTGACCTCCTTTTGTTGTCTGATTGCTCTGGCTAGAACTCCAAGAACTATATTGAATAAGTAGGGAGAGAGTGGGCAGCCTTGTCTAGTCCCTGATTTTAGTGGGATTGCTTCAAGTTTCTCTCCATTTAGTTTAATGTTACCAACTGGTTTGCTGTATATGGCTTTTACTATGTTCAGGTATGGGCCTTGAATTCCTATTCTTTCCAGGACTTTTATCATGAAGGGGTGTTGAATTTTGTCAAATGCTTTCTCAGCGTCTAATGAAATGATCATGTGGTTTTGTTCTTTCAGTTTGTTTATGTAATGGATCACATTGATGGTTTTCCGTATATTAAACCATCCCTGCATGCCTGGGATGAAGCCTACTTGGTCATGGTGAATGATTGTTTTGATGTGCTCTTGGATTCGGTTTGCCAGAATTTTGTTGAGTATTTTTGCGTCGAGATTCATAAGGGAAATTGGTCTGAAGTTCTCTTTCTTTGTTGTGTCTTTGTGTGGTTTAGGTATAAGAGTAATTGTGGCTTCATAGAAGGTATTCGGTAGTGATCCATCTGTTTCAATTTTGTGGAATAGTTTGGATAATATTGGTATGAGGTCTTCTATGAAGGTTTGATAGAATTCTGCACTAAACCCGTCTGGACCTGGGCTCTTTTTGGTTGGGAGACCTTTAATGACTGCTTCTATTTCCTTAGGAGTTATGGGGTTGTTTAACTGGTTTATCTGTTCCTGATTTAACTTCGGTACCTGGTATCTGTCTAGGAAATTGTCCATTTCCTGAAGATTTTCAAGTTTTGTTGAATATAGGTTTTTATAGTAAGATCTGATGATTTTTTCAATTTCTTCTGAATCTGTTGTTATGTCTCCCTTTTCATTTCTGATTTTGTTAATTTGGACACACTCTCTGTGTCCTCTCGTTAGTCTGGCTAAGGGTTTATCTATCTTGTTGATTTTCTCAAAGAACCAACTTTTGGTTCTGTTGATTCTTTCTATGGTCCTTTTTGTTTCTACTTGGTTGATTTCAGCTCTGAGTTTGATTATTTCCTGCCTTCTACTCCTCCTGGGTGTATTTGCTTCTTTTTATTCTAGAGCTTTTAGGTGTGCTGTCAAGCTGCTGACATATGCTCTTTCCTGTTTCTTTCTGCAGGCACTCAGCGCTATGAGTTTTCCTCTTAGCACAGCTTTCATTGTGTCCCACAAGTTTGGGTATGTTGTACCTTCATTTTCATTAAATTCTAAAAAGTTTTTAATTTCTTTCTTTATTTCTTCCTTGACCAGGTTATCATTGAGTAGAGCATTGTTCAGTTTCCAAGTATATGTGGGCATTCTTCCTTGATTGTTATTGAAGACCAGTTTTAGGCCGTGGTGGTCCGATAGCACGCATGGGATTATTTCGATCTTTCTGTACCTGTTAAGGCCCGTTTTTTGACCAATTATATGGTCAATTTTGGAGAAAGTACCATGAGGAGCTGAGAAGAAGGTATATCCTTTTGCTTTAGGATAGAATGTTCTATAAATATCCATTAAGTCCATTTGGCTCATGACTTCTCTTAGTCTGTCTACATCTCTGTTTAATTTCTGTTTCCATGATTTGTCCATTGATGAGAGTGGGGTGTTGAAATCTCCCACTATTATTGTGTGAGGTGCAATGTGTGTTTTGAGCTTTAGTAAGGTTTCTTTTACATATGTAGGTGCCCTTGTATTTGGGGCATAGATATTTATAATTGAGAGTTCATCTTGGTGGATTTTTCCTTTGATGAATATGAAATGTCCTTCCTTATCTTTTTTGATGACTTTTAGTTGGAAATTGATTTTATTTGATATTAGAATGGCTACTCCAGCTTGCTTCTTCTGACCATTTGCTTGGAAAATTGTTTTCCAGCCTTTCACTCTGAGGTAATGTCTGTCTTTGTCTCTGAGGTGTGTTTCCTGTAGGCAGCAGAATGCAGGGTCCTCGTTGCGTATCCAGTTTGTTAATCTATGTCTTTTTATTGGGGAGTTAAGGCCATTGATGTTGAGAGATATTAAGGAATAGTGATTATTGCTTCCCGTTATATTCATATTTGGATGTGAGGTTATGTTTGTGTGCTTTCATTCTCTTTGTTTTGTTGCCAAGACGATTAGTTTCTTGCTCTTTCTAGGGTATAGCTTGCCTCCTTATGTTGGGCTTTACCATTTATTATCCTTTGTAGTGCTGGATTTGTAGAAAGATATTGTGTAAATTTGGTTTTGTCATGGAATATCTTGTTTTCTCCATCTATGTTAATTGAGAGTTTTGCAGGATACAGTAACCTGGGCTGGCATTTGTGTTCTCTTAGGGTCTGTATGACATCAGTCCAGGATCTTCTGGCCTTCATAATTTCTGGCGAGAAGTCTGGTGTGATTCTGATAGGTCTGCCTTTATATGTTACTTGACCTTTTTCCCTTACTGCTTTTAATATTCTTTCTTTATTTTGTGCATTTGGTGTTTTGACTATTATGTGACGGGAGGTGTTTCTTTTCTGGTCCAATCTATTTGGAGTTCTGTAGGCATCTTGTATGCCTATGGGTATCTCTTTTTTTAGGTTAGGGATGTTTTCTTCTATGATTTTGTTGAAGATATTTACTGGTCCTTTGAGCTGGGAGTCTTCACTCTCTTCTATACCTATTATCCTTAGGTTTGATCTTCTCATTGAGTCCTGGATTTCCTGTATGTTTTGGACCAGTAGTTTTCCGCTTTACATTATCTTTGACAGTTGAGTCAATGATTTCTATGGAATCTTCTGCTCCTGAGATTCTCTCTTCCATCTCTTGTATTCTGTTGGTGATGCTTGTATCTACGGCTCCTTGTCTCTTCCTTTGGTTTTCTATATCCAGGGTTGTTTCCATGTGTTCTTTTTTGATTGCTTCTATTTCCATTTTTAATTCCTTCAACTGTTTGATTGTGTTTTCCTGGAATTCTTTCAGGGATTTTTGCGATTCCTCTCTGTAGGCTTCTACTTGTTCTCTAAGGGAGTTCTTCACGTCTTTCTTGAAGTCTTCCAGCATCATGATCAAATATGATTTTGAAACTAGATCTTGCTTTTCTGGTGTGTTTGGATATTCCATGTTTGTTTTGGTGGGAGAATTGGGCTCCGATGATGCCATGTAGTCTTGGTTTCTGTTGCTTGGGTTCCTGCGCTTGCCTCTCGCCATCAGATTATCTCTAGTGTTACTTTGTTCTGCTATTTCTGACAGTGGCTAGACTGTCCTATAAGCCTGTGTGTCATTAGTGCTGTAGACCTCTTTTCCTCTCTTTCAGTCAGTTATGGGGACAGAGTGTTCTGCTTTCGGGCGTGTAGTTTTTCCTCTCTACAGGTCTTCAGCTGTTCCTGTGGGCCTGTGTCTTGAGTTCACCCGGCGGGGTGCTGCCCAAGGGCTCTCTGCGGCGGCAGCAACCAGGAAGACCTGTGCCGCCCCTTCCGGGAGCTTCAGTGCACCAGGGTTCCAGATGGCCTTTGGTGTTTTTCTCTGGCGTCCGAGATGTATGTACAGAGAGCAGTCTCTTCTGGTTTCCCAGGCTTGTCTGCCTCTCTGAAGGTTCAGCTCTCCCTCCCACGGTATTTGGGTGCAGAGAACTGTTTATCCGGTCTGTTTCCCTTAGGTTCCAGCGGTGTCTCAGGCAGGGGTCCTGCCGCTCCTGGGCCCTCCCCCATGGGAGCCCAGAGGCCTTATACAGTTTCCTCTTGGGCCAGGGATGTGGGCAGGGGTGGGCAGTGTTGGTGGTCTCTTCCGCTCTGCAGCCTCAGGAGTGCCCACCTGACCAGGCGGTGAGGTCTCTTTCCCACGGGTTCTGGGAGCAGAGAGCTGCTGCGGGCCGGGATCCGCAGGTGTGGGACCTCCGGCAAACACAGGAGGTGCCCGGTCCTAGATGAACTCTGCCTCTGTGTGTCCCAATCTCACCAGGCAGCTCTCTTGCAGCAGACAAGTTGGTCTTACCTGTGGTCCCGAGGCTCTGCCTTATTTTAAAAATGTGTCTTTTTTGTCTGCCCAAAGTCTTGTAAATACTTTTCTCTGCAACACTTATTACCGATTTCCCCCTCTTCTCATTTCCTCTTTTCTCTCTCTCTCCTTCCCTCCCTCTATCCTTTCCTCTACTCCTCCTTCCCTTCCCCTCTTTCTTTCTCTTCTTGTGCTAATTATTCAACCTAGGGCTTCTTTAGGTCCACTCCATGGCTGAGCTATGTTCCTAGCTCTCCTACACTGATTTCTTCTTTAACGTTCATTCAGCCACATAAATAAAAACTCAAAGGGAATGACTGGTGAGAGGTCCATATTAAGGTTCATTTCCTTTCATATTAAAAAAACAAGTGGTCCACGACCATTTATTGAGCATGCCACCATCTCTCTATTGTTCTCAGGTGCCACTTTTGCCATAAACCATGTTTTCAGATATGGCTGCTTTTAGCATTATAGGAATTTTGAGCTCCTAGAGTCAGTTGAGCATGAAGGAAAGACTGTCCCAGGTGGAGAGGCAGTATGTGTCCAGGGGTGAGCTGAGTACCTGCAGATCCCCAGGAAGTGGGGAAGAGCTGGAGCAGTCGGAACACAGAACAGTGGTTTGCAAGGTGTTCATCTGAGTCAGAATATGCATCCTATGATATCCTAAGAGCAACGGGAAACCACAGAGGCACTTTAAGCACATGAATAACTTAATAAGATTGGCGTGTGCAAAAGATTACTGCAGCCACAATGTAAAGAAGAGACGGAGGGGATAGAGTGGCCTCTTAGAAAGCTGCCTGAGCTGTTCAGGGAAAAGATGTGGGTGACTTAGATTGTAGGAGTGATAGGGAGAACTGAATCTTGTGATAATCTGTGTCCTTAAGTTTAGCTGTTGAGTTTCTTGCTGATGCTTCTAAATAAAGTGAAGTATCCTCCATAGAGAATTCTTTATGAGAAAGATGGGGAAGTTGCTAAGCAAGCTGCAGGACACGTCATTTGCTTTTAAGAAATGTAATTTTCAACTGACACTGAAAGAAAAAAAACAACCAAGTCTGAACAGGGACTGCAGTGGTTTGAATGAGAATGATCCTTGTAGGCCATGTGTTTGGATACTTTAAACTCAGTTGGTGGAACTGTTTGGGAAGGATTAGGAGCTGTGGCCCTATTGGAGGAGGTGTAGCTTTGTTGGGGGGTGTGGCCTTGCTGGAGGAGGTGTGGCCTTGCTGGAGGAGGTGTGGCCTTGTACTTACTTAAATGAATAGGCTTGCCACTTGGCCTTGTGTTCTCAAGAGTGAGGTATTCTAATAAAGGTAGTAACTGTATGTCTCTTGACTTGTTTCAGGGTTTTCACTAAAAGTCTTTGAAATCAGGTACACATTAGGAGAGTTTTATTCAAGGAGAGGCTAGGTGGAGCTAAATCAGTCAATTTAGAGGGGTACAACTCTGAGGTATTCCAGTTTGGGAGTGTTACCTGAGAACCTCTGCAGTGTTAATGGGTGAACTTGGGTTCTGAGTAAGGACTTAGGCTAAATCACCCTCTCTCCAGCCCTCTGCTAGGAACTCTAGTCACAAATAATCACTAAAATGACTTTTGGGAAATACTATCATTTCAGATGTAGCAACAGTATCTCTGGAGCAATAGGATGCATTAAAAAAACAGCTGGGCGTACTGCTGCAGGGTAGCGTGGTGCTCGCCTTTAATCCCAGCATGCTGGAGACAGAGGCAGGCAAATCTCTTATCCTTGGGGCCATCCAGGCAACTACTGATGACTTAATGTATGCTAAGTTTAACAAACAATGTTTGGTTGAGCAAGACACACTGCTTCAAAAACTATATTCGGTCACAGACCTTGATTTTATTCATGAATGAATATTAAGTTCCTAAGGAGGTACAGCGTTTTTCACAAACCTCAAAGGACCCTTGAATCTATAACAGTGTCTGTGCCTTTTAACTCCAAAGGACTTTAATGCAGACAAACTCTTTTCAAAATTTCATGGTAAAATATGAGTAACTTAAAATTCATCATCTTTTCTTTAACTTTAAAGTTATGTGTTTGTGTTTGCCACATGTGTGTATGGTGTGTTCATAGAGACCAGAAGAGGTGTTTGATCTCCTGAAGCTACAGTTACAGGAAGTTGTGAGCCAACTTATGGGATCTTCTACAAGATCATGATGTGCTCTTAACCTCTGAACCATCTCTCCAAATCCATTTTACATTTTATATAAACACCATTGAAATATTTGTCTTAAAGATTAATCTTTCATTTACATGTATGTGTGCACAAGCAATGCATGCTTATGTGTGTTTGTGTGTGTGTGTGTGTGTGTGTGTGTATGCCTGCTAAGGTCAGAAGAGTGATCAGATGTGGAGCTGGGGTTTCAGGGAGCTGTGGACTTAACTGTGGGCCTGTAAGAGTATCTAATACTCTTAGCCACTAAAACATCTCTCTAGCCCCCCAAATTGGAATTATTAAGAAAAGATTTTAATATATATTTAAGTACAGACAGAGGCCAGGTGATGGGGGTCAGTGAGCACACACTGTATAAGGATATAGACTTCTCAGGAAAGAGATCTGCCGAATGTTTCTTTCCACGATTTTCAAATGCACCGTTCAGGAACATTAGGTCTGTTCACATCATTGTGCAGCTGTCAGCGCTGTCCATCCCTTAACTTCACCCTCATTTTAAATGGAAACTCTATTTCCATTACATAATAACCCTTCTTTCCTCCTGTCCCCAGTTCCTGATAACCACTATGCTGTTTTGCCTCTACAAATATAACCACTTTAGTTACCACATATGAATAATAACATATAATCTCTGGCTATTTCATTCAGCATAATGTCTCCAATATTTTTCATGTTGTTTCATATATAATAATTCTATTCCAGATGTGTATCAATCAATCAGAGTACTCCAGGGAAATAGAACTATTGATAGAATGAGAGAGAGAGAGAGAGGGAGAGAGAGAGAGAGAGAGAGAGAGAGAGAGAGAGAGAGAGAGAGAGAGAGAGAGATTGAGAAGAGAAGTAACTTCAGGGAATTTATTGGAAGGGTTTCCAAGCTGTGATTTTGCTAGTTCAATAATCCAGGAGTCATCCAGTCCACAAGCTGAATATCTCAGCTGCCCTTTAGTATCTCTTTAGTATGAAGAGGTAGTCTGTGCTACCAGTAAAGGAACGGACTTCTCACAAGAGTGAGAGCAAGCAAGCAAAGAGAGAGCTTCCTTCTTCACGTCCTTCATATAGGCTGCCAGGAGAAGGTGTGGCCCAGATTAACGGTATATTTTCCTACCTCAAAAGGTCAGGATTAAAAGTGTGTCTCCCCACTTCAGACGATTTAATTGAGGAGGAGAATGAGTCTCACAGGCATACCCAGTCATTTGGGTTTTACTTAGTCCTAGATGTAGTGAAGATGACAGCCATGAATAGCCATAGCAAGGTAGCTCAGCAGTTAGGAGTACTCTCTGCTCTTGCAGAAGACCCAAGTTTGCTTCTCAGTTCCCATGGCATGCGTAGGGGAGAGCTACCTCCTCTAACTATAACTTCAGACAATTCTGGGTACTCTTCTGGTCTCAGTGAGCACCCATACATGTATGCACATACACACACACACATGCACGCATGCACACATGCACACAGAGAAATCTTTAAAATATTAATTATGTTCCTTTCTGAAGAGAAATAATCTTCCAGTGTAGGTTTCCATTCATCAATCCATGAACATATGTGTTGTTTCATCTTTTTTTTTAATTGAAAATAGTGGGTTTCCAACTGTACCCCAGAGCTAACCCTGTGCCACAGCTCTCTACAACCCAATCCCATCCAGAGAGAGCTGGTCTCCCAGGAGTGCTTACACACCTAAAACCACAGGCCTACAGGCTCACAGGAGGGGCAAGCTATAGTCAGAGACAGCAAGACCAGCTAACACCAAAGATAACCAGATGGTGAGAGACAAGTACAAAAACCTAAGCAACAGAAACCAAGGCTACTTGGTAACATAAGTAGCTTTCCCACTATAGCAAGCCCTGGATATCCCAACACACTGGAAAAGCAAGATTCTGATTTAAAATTACATCTCAGTGATGATGATAGAGGGCTTTTTTGTTGGATTTTTAAATTAACATTTCAAATGTTATCCCTTTTCCCAGTTTTCATAACCCCCCTATCCCATCTCCCCTCTCCCTTCTTCTATGAGGGTGTTCACCAACCCAACAACCACCCCCTTCCTGCCTCCCTGCTCTGACATTCCCCTACATGGGGGGTGCAGCCTTGGTAGGACCAAGGGCTTCTCCTCATTGGTGCCCAACAAGACCTTCCTCTGCTACATATACAGCTGGAGCCATGGGTCAGTCCATGTACAGTCTTTGGGCAGTGGTTTAGTCCCTGGGAGCTCTGGTTGGTTGGCATTGTTGTTCTTATGGGGTCTCGAGCCCCTTCAGCTCCTTCAGTCCTTTCTCTGACTCCTCCAGGAGGACTACATTCTCAATTCAATAGCTGGTTATGAGCATTCGCCTCTGTATTTGTTATGCTCTGGCAGAGCCTCTCAGGAGACAGCTATATCAGGCTCCAGTCAGCAAGCACTTCTTGGCATCAGCAATATTGTCTGGGTTTGGTGGCTGTATGTATATGGGCTGGATCTCCAGGTGGGGCAGGCTCTGAATGGCCATTCCTTCAGTCTCTGCTCCAAACTTTGTCTCCATATCTCCTCCTATGAATACTTTTGTACATATGCCTTCTAAGAAGGACTGAAGCACCTGCACTTTGGTCATCCTTCTTGAATTTCACGTGGTCTGTAGATTGTATCTTCGGTAATCTGAGCTTTTAGGCTAATATCCACTTATCAGTGAGTACATAGTATGTGTGTTTTTTTTGTGATTGGATTACCTCACTCAGGATGATATTTTCTAGTTCCATCCATTTACCTATAAATTTCATGAAGTCATTGTTTTTAATACCTGAGTAGCACTCCATTGTGTAGATGTACCACATTTTCTGTATCCATTCCTCTGTTGAAGGACATCTGGGTTCTTTCTAGCTTCTGGCTACTATAAATAAGGCTGCTATGAACATAGTGGAACATGTGTTCTTGTTATATATTAGGGCATATTTGGGTACATGCCCAGGAAGTGCATAGCTGGAACCTTAGGCAATACTATGTCCAATTTTCTGAGGAACCTCCAGACTGATTTCCAGAATGGTTGTACCAGTTTGCAATCTTACCAACAATGGAGGAGTGTTCCTCTTTCTCCACATCCTCAAAAGCATCTGTTGTCACCTGAGTTTTTTTTATCTTAGCCCTTCTGACTGGTGTGAGGTAGAATCTCAAGGTTGTTTTGATTTGCATTTCCCTAATAACTAAGAATGTTAAGCATTTCTTTAGGTGCTTCTCAGCCATTCAATATTCCTCAGCTGAGAATTCTTTTTTACCTCTGTACCTCATTTTTAATAGGGTTATCTGGTTCTCTGGAGTCTAATTTCTTGAGTTCTTTGTATATATATTGGATATTAGCCCTCGATGTTAGAGGACTGTATGAAGCACATAAATAACACACTTAAAGAAAAACAGGAGAACACAGGTAAACAGGTAGAAGCCCTTAAAGAGGAAACATATAAATCCCTTAAAGAAATACAGGAAAACACAACCAAACAGGTGAAGGAATTGAACAAAACCATCCAGGATCTAAAAATGAAAATAGAGACAATAAAGACATCACAAAGAGAGACAATCCTGAATATTGAAAACCTAGGAAAGAGATCAGGAGTCTTAGATGTAAGCATCAGCAACAGAATATAAGAGATAGACAAGAGATTCTCAGGTATAGAAGATACCATAGAAAACATTGGCACAACAGTCAAAGAAAATGCAAAAAGCAAAAAGCTTCTAACTCAAAAGTTTCAAGAAATCTAGGACACAATGAAAGACTGAACCTAAGAATAATAGGTATAGAAAAGAGTAAAAATTCCCAACTCAAAGGGCCAGCAAACATCAACATAATTATAGAAGAAAACTTCTCTAACCTAAAGAAAGATTTGTCCATAAATATACAAGAAGCCCACAGAGCACCAAACAGATGGGACCAGAAAAGAAATTTCTCCCATCATAAAACAATTAAAACACCAAATGCTCGGAAGAAAGAAAGAATATTGAAAGCAGTAAGGGGGAAAAGGTCAAGTAACATATAAAGGTAGACTCATCAGAGTTATACCAGACATCTCAACAGAGACTCTAAAAGCCAGAAGATCTTGGGCAGATGTCATACAGACCCCAAGAGAACACAAATGCCAGCCCAGGCTACTAAACCCACCAAAACTCTCAATTACCATAGAGGGAGAAACCAAGTTATTCCATGACCAAATCAAATTTAAACAAAAATCTTTCCACTAATCCAGCCCTACAAAAGATAATAGATGGGAAATTCCAATACAAGGAGGGAAAATACACACTCCCCCCCAAAAAGCAAGAAACTAATCTCACAACAACCCAGAAAGAAGAGAACCACACAAGCATAATTCCACCTCTGTCTTAGTCAGGGTTTCTATTCCTGAACAAACATCATGACTAAGAAGCAAGTTGGGGAGGAAAGGGTTTACTCAGCTCACACTTCCATGGTGCTGTTTCATCACCAAAGGAAGTCAGGACTGGAACTCAAGCAGGTCAGGAAGCGAGAGCTGATGCAGAGGCCATGGAGGGATGTTACTTACTGGCTTGCTTCCCCAGGCTTGCTCAGCTTGCTTTCTTATAGAACCCAAGACCACCAGCTGAGGGACCCACAATGGGCTGGGTCCTCCCATCTTGATCACTAGTTGAGAAAATGCCTTACAGCTGAGTCTCATCAAGGCATTTCCACAACTGAGGCTCCTTTCTCTGTGATAACTCCAGCTTGTGTCAAGTTGACACACAAAACTAGCCAGTATAACCTCTAACAACAAAAATAACAGGAAGCAACAATCATTACTCTTTAATATCTCTCAACATTGATGCATTCAGTTCCCCAATAAAAAGAAACACACTACAGGCTGGATACATAATAGGACCCAGCATTTTGCTGCGTACAGGAAACACACCTTGGTGACAAAGACAGATGCTGCGTCAAAGTAAGAGACTAGAAAGTAATTTTCCAGGCAAATGGCCCTAAGAAACAAGCTGGAGTAGCCATTCTAATCTCCAATAAAATAGACTTTCAACCAAAAGTTATCAAAAAAAAAAAAAGATACATTCTATGAAGCCAGTTACACTGATACCTAACCACACAAAGACCCAACAAAGAAGGACACCTTCAGATCAATTTCCCTTATGAATATTAATGCAAAAATATCTAATAAAATTCTTGAAAACAGAATCTAAGAACACATCAAAACAATCATTCTCCATGATCAAGTAGGTTTCATCCCAAGGATGCAGGGATGGTTCAATATAAGGGAATCCCATCAATGTAATCCACTATACAAACAAACTCAAAGAAGAAAAAGAAAACACACGGTCATCCTATTAGATAGAGAAAAAGCATTTGACAAAATTTAGCACCATATCACGTTCAGTATCAAAATGGTCAGAAATTCAAGGCCCATAACTAAACATAGTAAAAGCAATATACAGCAAACCAGTAGCCAACATCAAACTAAATGGAGAGAAACTTAAAGCCATCCCACTAAAATCAGGGACTAGACAAAGCTGCACACTCTCTCCCTATCTACTCACCATATTAGTAGAAGTTCTAGCCAGAGCAATTAGACAACAAAAGGAGTTCAAAGGGACACAAATTGAAAAGGAAGAAGTAAAAATATCACTATTTGCAGATGATATGATAGTTTACATAAGTAACCCCAAAAATACCACCAGAGAACTCCTACAGCTGATAAACAACTTCCAACAAAGTGGCTGGATAGAAAATTAACTCAAACAAATCAGTAACCTTCCTCTACTCGAAGGATAAACGGGATGAAAAGAAATTAAGAAAATGACACCCTTCACAGTAGTCACAAATAATATAAAATACCTTGGTGTGACTTTAACCAAGCAAGTGAAAGATCTGTATGACAATATCTTTAAGTTTCTGAAGAAAGAAATTAAAAAAGGTCTCAGAAGATAGAAAGGTCTCCTATGTTCATAGATTGACAGGATTAATATAGTAAAAATGGCCATCTTGCTGAAAGCAATCTACAGATTTAATGCAATCCCCATCAAAATTCCAACACAATTCCTCATAGAATTAGAAAGAGAAATTCTCAAATTCTTTTGGAATAACCAAAAACCCAGGATAGCAAAAACTATTCTCAACAATGAAAGAACTTCTGGGGGAATCACCATTGATGCCCTCAAGCTGTTATTACAGAACAATAGTGATAGAGAGAGACCACAGGGTATTTTTACAGAGACAGGCAGATAGATCAATGGAATAGAAATGAACCCATACACCTATGGTCACTTGATCTTTGACAAAGAAGCTAAAATCATCCAGTAGAAAAAGACAGCATTTTCAACAAATAGTACCTTTCAACTGGTGGTCAGCATGTAGAAAAATGTAGCAAATTGTTACATTCTTATCTCATTGTACAAAACTCAAGCACAAATGGATCAAGGATCTCCACATTAAACCAGAAACACTGAATCCAATAGAAGAGAAAGTGGGGAAGATCCTTGAACACATGGGCACAGGAGAAAATTCCCTGAACTGAACACAAATGACTTTTGCTATAAGATCAACAATTGAAAAATAGAACCTCATAAACTTGAAAAGCTTCTGTAAGGCAAAGGACACTGTAAATAGGACAAAACAGCAACCAACAGATTGGAGAAAGATCTTTATGAATCCCATATCTGATAGAAGGCTAATATCAAACACAAAGAACTCAAGAAGTTAGGATGCAGAGAACCAAATACCCCTATTAAAAATGGGATACAGAGGTAAACAAAGAATTCTCAACCGATATAAACAACAATGCCAACCAACAAGAGCTTCCAGGGACTAAGCCACTACCCAAAGACTATATATACATGGACTGACCCTGGACTCTGACCTCATAGGTAGCAATGAATATTCTAGTAAGAGCACCAGTGGAAGGGGAAGCCCTGGGTCCTGCTAAGACTGAACCCCCAATGAACTAGACTGTTGGGGGGAGGGTGGTAATGGGGGAGGATGGGAAGGGGAAGCCCATATAAAAGGGGAGTGGGAGGGGTTAGGGGAATGTTGGCCCAGAAATCGGGAAGGGGAATAACAATCGAAATGTAAATAAGAAATACTCAAGTTAATAAAGATAAAAAAAAAAAAGAATTCTCAATTGAGGAATCTCAAATGGATGAGCAGTACCTAAACAAATGTTCAACATCCTTAGTCATCTGGAAATGCAAATAAAAACAACCCAGAGACTCCACCTCACACCAGTCAGAATGGCTAAGATCAAAAACTCAGATGACAACAGATGTTGGCAAAGACGGGGGAGAAAGGGGTTGGGGATTTAGCTCAGTGGTAGAGCGCTTGCCTAGCAAGCGCAAGGCCCTGGGTTCGGTCCCCAGCTCCGAAAAAAAAAAAAAGGAAAAAAAAGACGGGGAGAAAAAGGAACACTCCTTCATTGCTGGTGGGATTACACTCACTCTGGAAATCAGTCTGGCACTTCCTCAGTAAATTGAACATTGTATTACTTGAGGACCCAGTTGTACCACTCCTGGGCATAATATACCCAAAAGATGCTACAACATATAATAAGGACACATGGTCTACTATGTTCATAGCAGCCTAATTTATAATAGCCAGAAACTGGAAAGAACCCAGATGTCCTTCAACAGAGGAATGGATACAGAAAATGTGGTACATTTGCACAATGGAGTACTACTCAGCTATTAAAAACTTCATGAAATTCTTAGGCAAATGGATAGAACTTGAAAATATCATCCTGAGTGAGGTAACCCAATCACAAAAGAACACACATGGGCTGCACTCACTGATAAGTGGATATTAGCCCAAAAGCTCAGAATACCCAAAATACAATTCACAAACCACATGAAGCTCAAGAAGAAGGAAGACCAAAGTGTGGATGCTTCAGACCTTCTTAGAAGGGGGAACAAAAATACTCACAGGAGGAAATAGGGAGACAAAGTATGGAGCAGAAACTGAAAGGCCATCCAGAGACTGCCCCACATGGGGATCTATCCTATATACAGCCACCAAACTCAGACAATATTGCAGATGCCAAGTACTGCCTGTTGACAGGAGCCTGATATAGCTGTCTGCCGAAAGGATTTGCCAGAGCCTTGCCAATACAGAGGCTGATGTGCATGGCCAACCATTGGACTGAGATCAGGGGCCCCAATGGAGGAATTAGAGAAAGGACTGAAAGAGCTGAAGGGGTTTACAACCCCATAAGAATACATTGTCAACCAACCAGACTCCCTCCCCCTGCCCCGAGCTCCCAGGGACCAAACCACTAACCCAAGAGAGCACAGAGATTGATCTGCAGCTCAAAACACATATGTAGCAGAGGATGGCCTTGTCGGGCATCAATGGGAGGAAAGGCCCTTGGTCCTTACAAAGCTCGATGCCCCAGTGTAGGGGAATTGTTAGGGTGGAAAGGAGAGATGGAGTGGGTGGGGGTGGAGCACCCTCATAGAAGTGAGGGTGGAATTTAGATAGTGAGTTTCTGGAGGGGAAACCTGGAAATGGGATAACATTAAAATTTTAAATAAAAAATGTAGTTAAAAAAAAGAGAAAGAATTTAAATGGAGTCTTGCTTACAGTTTCATGGGTTTAGACCATTATCATCATGGCAAGGACATGCTGTGAGGATGGCTGCACTCATAGCACTGGAGTAGTAACTGAGACCTATGTCCAGATATGCAGTCAGAGAGAGAGAGAGAGAGAGAGAGACAGAGACAGAGAGACAGAGACAGAGACAGAGACAGAGACAGAGAGACAGAGACAGAGAGAGAGAGACAGAGAGAGAGAGACAGAGAGTGACAGAGAGAGACAGAGAGAGACAGAGAGAGACAAAGAGTGACAGAGAGAGACAGAGAGAGACAGAGAGAGACAGAGACAGAGAGAGAGAGACAGAGAGAGAGACAGAAAGACAGAAACAGAGAGAGATAGAGAGACAGAGAGACAGAAACAGAGAGAGAGAGACAGAGAGACAGAGAGACAGAAACAGAGACCAGGCCTGGTATGGCCTTTTAAAACCCTAAAGCCTGTCCCTAGTGAAACACTTATTCAAACAAGGCCATGCTTCCTCTGACAAGGCCACACCTCCTAAGCCTTCCAGTTTTTCTCAAACAGTTCCACTCCTATTGCAGTAGCCATTATTCTCTACTCAAATTGACCTCACAGTGGCAGTAAATGTTCCTCACTACCCAGCCCAATGTTCTTGTTTCCCAATTGAAAGACAGACAGACAGACAGACAGACAGACAGACAGACAGACAGACGGGCAAACAGACACACACACACACACACACACACACACACACAGCCTTATATTTTAATATGCCTTATATAGGTCAATGGCTGGCTACTCTCAAACCTCCCCATGGACTAATACAATCCCCTCTGATATTCCTGAGTTATGACTTACTAAAATCTATATTCCTTAACTCTTTCTCCTTCTCCTTCTCCTTCTCCTTCTCCTTCTCCTTCTCCTTCTCCTTCTCCTCCTCCTCCTCCTCCTCCTCCTCCTCCTCCTCCTCTTCCTCCTCCTCCTCCTCTTTCTCCTCCTCCTCCTCACCCTCCCCCTCTCTTTCCTGCACTTCTCAGGCTTGGTCTTTACTCCTTTCCAGTCATGAAGGTTTTTCTTCCCTCTCTTTCTCAGTCCCTTCCCCGGGAATTCTAAAAGTCCCACCTCTGTCTCCCTGTCCAGTCATTAGACATCAGTAACTTTATTTACCAATCAAAACCAACTGGGGGCAGGGTCTCTCAGCATTGTACATGCAGATGTGTGGATTCCTGTGCAATTTGGGGACCAAATTAACATAATAGCATTAGAGCAAATCCACAACACACTCCCTGGTGACTAAGCATTCAAATATATGAACCTCTTGCTTCATCCTTATTCAAGCCACTACTCATTACTGTAATTATTATTCTTTGATGAGTTTTATGTGGTTTAGGTATTACAGTAACTGTGGCCTTGCAAAAAGAATTGGGCAATGTTTCTTCTATTTCTCCTCTATACAACAGTAGAGTACTGGTATCAATCCTTCTTTGAAAGTCTGAAAAAATTCTGTGCTAAAATTGTCTGGTCTTCAGCTTGTATTGGTTGGAAGACTTTTATATAATGCTTCTATTTTACTATGGGTTACAGGTCTGTTCAAATTGCTTATCTGATCTTGATTTAACTTTGGTAAGTGGTATATATCAAGAAAATTATCTATTTCTTTTATATTTTATAATTTGATAGAGTACAGGTTTTTTAAAATTATGACCTTCTAATTCTCTGGATTTCCTTGATGTCTGTTGTTATGTCCTCTAATTTTGTTAATTGGATCTTCTATTTTCATCTTTTAGTTAATTTGACTAAGGGTATGTCAATCTTACTGGTTTTTTTCAAAGACCAACTCTTTCTTTCATTGATTCTCTATATTTTGTTTATTAATTTCAACTTTGTTGATTATTTTTACCATCTATTTAGATTTAGTTCTTTTTATTCTAGAGCTTTCAGGTATGCTCTTAAGTTACTAATTTCAGATTTTTTTATTAGATATATTTCTTTACTTACATTTCAACTGTCATTCCTTTTCCCAATTTCCTGTCCACAAGCCCCCATCCCTTCCCCCTACCCCATACAGGTATTCCCCCCATCCATCCCCCTTACTGCCTCCCATATTCCCCTTCACTGGAGGTCCTACCTTGGCAGGACCAGGGACTTCCCCTTCCACTGGTGCCCCAACAAGGCTATTCTCTGCTACACATGCAGTTGGAGCCCAGGGTCAGTCCATGTATAGTCTTTTGGTAGTGGTTTAGTTCCTAGAAGCTCTGGTTGGTTGGCATTGTTGTTCTTATGGGGTTACAAGTTCCTTCAACTCTTTCAATCCTTCCTCTAATTCCCCCCAAGGGGGTCCTGTTTTCAGTTCAGTGGTTTGCTGCTAGCATTGACCTCTGTATTAAACATGGTCTGGATGTATTTCTCAGGAGAGATCTATATCTGGTCCCTGTCAGAATGCACTTTTTAGCTTCATCAATCTTATCTAGTTTTGGTGGAGATATATATATATATGGGTCACATGTGGGGCAGGCTCTGAATGGCTGTTCCTTCAGTCACTGCTCTAAACTTTGCTTCCATATCCCCTCTTATGGATATTTTCCCCCTTTAAAGAAGGAGTGGTAGCATCCACATTTTGGTCATCCTTCTTCTTGAGCTTCCTGTGGTCTGTGGATTGCATCTTGGGTAATTCAAGCTTTTGGGCTAATATCCACTTATAAATGAGTGCATACCAAGTGTGTTTTACTCTGATTGGGTTACCTCACTCAGGATGATATTTTCTAGTTCATCCTGTTTGCCTATGAATTTCATAAAGTCATTGTTTTTGATAGCTGAGTTTTTGTCAAGGAGGGTGCAGAGGGTACCTGGAAGAGAATGGGGGACAAGAGACACGAAGAAGGATGCCAAGACAAGAGTCTGATCAAGGCAACAATTTTATTTTTTCCCAAGGCTGAATTTATACCATAACAGGGGTAACAGAGGAAGGGGGGAAGTGTGAAACATTTCTACAGGCCAAGGACACAGTATTTGTGTGGTTAGCTGGTGTCAACTGGATGTCAGAAATGTCGCAGGTTTGTCATATCTATTAGTCAGCAGGATGTTGGTTTCTCAGAAAGGTTACAGGTCATCACATTGGGCATCTTGACGTCAGGTGTATTTCTCAGCAAGGTCAGAGCTTTATCATATCATTATTCATCCTGACCACCAGATTTGTATTAGTCTTCTACAGCTGGCTGGGGATTTTCCACGAACCCAGTCATACTTAATTCTAACCATAATAATAACATCAATAATGGAGGGTTTCAAGGGCATCGCTCCCAACAAGTTTTGACAGTACTCCATTGTGTGGATGTACCACATTTTCTGTATCCATTCCTCCGTTGAAGAACATCTGGGTTGTTTCCAGCTTCTGGCTATTATAAATAAGACTGCTATGAACATAGTGGAGCATGTGTCTTTGTTGTATGTTGGAGGATCTTTTGGTATACGCCCAAGAGAGGTATAGCTGGGTCCTCAGGTAGAGATTTTATTTTTAAGTGTAGGCGCTTAGTACTATGAACTTGCCTCTTAGAACCATTTTCATTGTGTACCATAAGTTTAGGCATGCTGTGTTTTCATTCTCATTTAATTCTAAAGTTATTAGTTTCTTTCTTAATTTCTATCTTGATCCACTTATTCACACAGCAGCAAGCCATTCTGTCTCCATGAGTTCGAAGGTTTTTGTTATTTCTGTTGTTGAGATCCAGATCTAATCCATGGCGGTTTGATAGGATGCATGGATCTTTCACTTTTCTATTTGTTGAGGTTTGTTTTATGTTCAAGTAACCGGTCATTTTGGACAAAGTCCCACGAATCTCTGGGAAGAAGATATGTTCATTTGTGTTTGGGTGGAATGTTCCGTAAATATGTTAGATCTGTTTGGCTCATAACATCAGTTAGCTCCAGAATTTTACTGTTTAGCTTTTGTTTGAATGACCTGTTAGCAAGAGTTGGGTGTTTAAGACACTTGAATGAGGGTCAATATGTCTTTTTAGCTATAATAGTGTTTCTCCTACGAACTTTATGCCCTTGGACCTGGTGCACAGATGTTTAGAACTATAATATTTTTGATGGGTTTTTCCTTTTATGAATATATAGTTTCATTCCCTATCTCTTTGGATTAATTTTGGTTTGAAGTCTATCTTGTCAGATATTAAAATGGCTATACCATTTTTTATCTTGGTTTTGTTTGCTTCAAATACCTTGTCCTATTCACCTTTTTACTCTGGGATGATGCCATAATTGATGTTAAAGTATGATTCTTGGATGTTGCAGAAGAATAAATCCCATTTTCCCATCTATTCTGTTATTCTGTGACTTTTTACCTGGGAGTTGAGACCATTGATTTTGAGTGTTATCTATGAGAATTGTTTGTTGATTCCTGTTGCTCTGTGGTGGTGGTGGTGTTTCCCGCTCGCTTTTACTTTGCTGGTCTGAGAATATGTATTCCTTGTGTTTTCTTGGGTGTGATTAACCTCTTCTGCTTGAACTTTTCCCTCTATTGCCTTCTTGAGAACTGGATTTGTAGATAGGTAAATCTTAAATTATTTTTTATTGTAGAATGTCTTTCTTTCTCTAACTATTGTGATCAAAACTTTTGCTGGGTATATAGTCTGAGCTGGCATCCACAGTTCCTTAGAGTTTGTAAATTGATATAGCTGTCTCCTGAGAGGTTCTGCCAGAGTCTGACAAATACAGAGGCAAATGAGCACAGCCAATCACTGGACTGACCACATGGTCAAGGAGTTTAAGAAAGGACTGAAGGAGCTGAAGGGGTTTGCAACCCATAGGAAGGACAACAAAATCAAACAACCAGATGCCCCAGAGCTTTCAGGGACTAAAGAGTACACAGGAGGGAACCATGGCTCCAGCTGCATGTGTAGCAAAGGATGACCTTGTTGGGCATCAATGGGAGGAGAGACCCTTGGCCCTGGTAAGACTCAATGCCCCAGTGTAGGGCACTTGAAATGTAAATAAATAAACTATCCAATTAAAAAAACCCTTTCATCTAGGCCCTTCTGGATTTTAGAGTTTCCATTGAAAAGTCAGTTGTTATTGTAATAAGTCTGCCTTTATATATTATTTGGGCTTTTTCTCTTGTTGCTTTTAATATTATTTCTTTGTTCTATGCACTTAGTGTTTTGATTATTTTGTGTCATTGGAAAATTTTTTCTGTTCCAGTCTATTTGTTGTCCCGTGTGCTTCTTGTATCTTGATAGACACCTCCCTATTTGTGTTGGATAAATTTTGTTCTATAATTTTGTTGAAACTATTTTCAGAACTCTGGTTTTCTTTTCCTTCCTTGACTCCTATTATTCTTATATTTGGTCTTTTCATAGTGTTCTAGATTTGTGATTGTGAGCTAGCACGTGGCTGTTGAGAATCAAACCCAGTTATCTGCTAGAACAGCCAGTGCTCCAATGCTCTTAATCACTAGCCCTGTTTTTACTTCTTGACGATTTGACTATTATGATTAATGCTACTAAATATGTCAGGGTATAAATATATCTTTAAGTCCTTACTTTAAGTGTGTGTGTGTGTGTGTGTGTGTGTGTGTGTGTGTGTGTGTGTGTGTGTGTAAGTAAGGCATTGCATGTATGTGAAGGTTAAAGGACATCTTTTGGAGTCACATCTTTCTACCATGGGTTCTGGGGATCACTTTCAGTTTGCTGAGTTTGCACAGCAAGCATATTTACCCAGAGTGCTGTCTCACAGACCTAGAGTAGCTGTAATACTATTTCTTAGCAGAGATAAGTATCAAATGGAACCTCACATGTAAGCCTGTTCTTACTGATAGATAATCCATCCATTTCACATCTAGTACTTACTGAGAAGAAATGAGCCATGTCCTACCCAAAGACCCATGTGCTTTGGTCAGGAATATTCAGTGTCTTGACTATGGTAAAGCTTGGTTGTGCTGTTGGTGTAGACTCCTGCTGAAACTCATCTAAATGCACTGTACTGGATACCTTTCTTTTTGTTGTGACTAAAGTATTTGAGTAAAATAAGTCAGAGAAGAATTATTTATCCTGGCTCAGTGTTTTAGAAGGTCTGACCCATGATAGCTTTGCCCTCAGCCTCTGGGTCTGGATTCAGGCAGTTATTACAGCCAGAGGCTATGGTAAAGAAAATTCTTCACCTCATTTGGAACAAGAAAGCAGAGAATAAGACATGAACTCCAGTCCAGGTATAACCCCCAATCTACTTCCACATACCTTCTAAAATTCCATAAACTCCCAAAATAGCACCACCCTCCTGAGACCAAGTGTTCAAACAAATGGTGCCTGTGGGCAACGTTTCAAATTCAAACCACAACACATACATTTTCCAATAGTTCCATCTCATTATATGTAAATTATGGCCTGATAATATTATTTAAGAGTAGGTTTTCTTAGTAACAGAGAAACTATTACAATAATCTCACACTGAGTCCCCACCATCTGCCTACGTCAGACAGGTTAACTTTCTGTACTAAAGAAAAAAGTATTTCTACACTCACTTTCCTTTAGTCATGAGCCACAAAGATTTTCCACAGTGTTTCATGAGCACTTCAAATGGACTGAGAATCAAAAAAGGTATAGTTAAAACATCTGCCCTAAAGTAGAAAAAAATTATTTTAAAGCATTATTTATTATGTCCCCTAGGTAAAATTAAAACTTCAAAGTTACTTCATTTGTATTTCAAATTTGCCCTTGAATTGGATGTCTATTTAGACATAAAGCCAGCAAGAGGGATGCTCTGAGGTCCAGCTCCTCACTGATGTGCCTGAAGAAAGCTGTCCACCATAGCTTCTGTTCAAAGCTCAGCTATACACTTTGCTTGTAGTTTTGCCTGAGTCGAGCATATGCACTCAAAAGGATTTCCAAATCACAAATTAATCATTAAAAATTATTTAAAAGAATGCATAGCATTTTGATACTGTTGAAGGACCATATATAAACTTGTCTTAAATTTCAATGTCAAAAGCTTAAGATACTGGTGTGTGTGTGTGTGTGTGTGTGTGTGTGTGTGTGCGCGCGCGCGCGCGAGCATACACATTAGCTGCCTAAGACATGACTTGAGTCAAATACTGGAATACTGAATTTGATGCCCTAATCTCAGGTTTAAGATTGTTTAACATCAAGAAAATATTCTTTGTTGTTTTATATTTTCATAACAGAAGAACCTTTCACCAAAAGGGTTAGCATACATAAAGGGGAAAGGCCAGAGAGCAGTGAATTCTTGGGCAGGTCAGCATCAGAACTATATCCTTATGCTCTCATCTGAGCATCTATTGTGATGTAATTGTTGGTTTGCCTTATAGAAAACTATAAATAACCACACAGTTTATATAGAAGCATTTCCAGATGAATTCAATACTTCAGAAGAAAAACATGACATTTTTAAAAATCTGTAAAATTTAAGATTTTTTTTAGACAATATTTTCTTTTCTCCAAGTACTTCAATAAAAGCCATTGACAAACCACACTTTTCTTTTTTTTTTTTAATTAACTTGAGTATTTCTTATATACATTTCAAGTGTTATTCCCTTTCCCGGTTTCTGGGCAAACATCCCCCTCCCCCCTCCCCTTCCTTATGGGTGTTCCCCTCCCAACCCTCCCCCCATTGCCACCCTCCCCCCATAGTCTAGTTCACTGGGGGTTCAGTCTTAGCAGGACCCAGGGCTTCCCCTTCCACTGGTGCTCTTACTAGGATATTCATTGCTACCTATGGGGTCTGAGTCCAGGGTCAGTCCATGTATAGTCTTTAGGTAGTGGCTTAGTCCCTGGAAGCTCTGGTTGCTTGGCATTCAAACCACACTTTTCTATGCATGCAAATCAGTGTGATCTCTAGGTCTTTTGACTGTCCAATTTCAGAATATAAAAACAGGAACCTGGGGTTGTATTTCCAAAAGCTCCTTGCCTACAATTGCATGATTGGGTGGAAAGTTGTAACCCATATTCCTTGTTTTCAAAAACTATACTTCTCTATCACAGAGTCTTGGGTGCTCAACTAGAAGAGCCTGACAAGAGCAACTTAAGGGAGAAAGACTTTGCTTTGGCTTGTGGTTTAAGGACCCCATTTGTCATGGCAGAGAAGGCATGAGAGCAAGGGATCAAGGCATCTGGTCACACTGTGACCAAACCCGAAGAATACAAATGCTGGCACTCTGCACACTTCCTCCTTTTTATGTCCCACCCACTTTACCTGGGTCTTCACACTGCCAATTAAGGACTAACTTGATCACTGACAGGCATGCCTAGAGGCTTGCTCCCAAGGTGTTTCTAGATCCTGTCATGTTTGACAAGTTTAACTAGGACAGTGCTCCTTAGAATCCTTCATTATAAAAAAAAAAGTCGAATAAGCTACTCTTGCTCCAGTTCACATGCAAATCTTTTAGAGTCCAGAAATCAGAATTCATACAAAGGCAAATACTATGATGTCAGTGTCAGCCACTCATCCACTGTGTTCTGTGTTAAAAAGGGAAATATGTAGCAAAATTAAATAAGCCCATGGCATAAAGAAACTGCAAAAATAAATATAAGAATAACTGAAAAGTTAAAAAATCTATAATCAATAAGAGTGGATAGATATGGCAGAGTTCTTAGATAAAACTGCATTTTCAACCATTTTTAAAACATTTCCCATTTGGCAGAACCCCAAGTGGGCTTTGCCAAGCACTTTTCTCTGCACTTTTTAAGTGCATATGTATTTCAAGGAAAATTTAATCCATATGTTCTTCGCTCATTTACACAATTTATCAAAATGTTGCTTTGAATGAGCCATTTAATGTCTAAGAAAACTGAAGAGCACTCCTTTCCCTCCCAAATAAGATTTCAGTTTTTTTCTTCCTGAATTAAAAATGTGTTCTGAGCTGCATAAAAAACTAATTGAAAAATATTCAATTCTGTCATAATATTCAGAGCCAAATAATATCTAATAAAATGCAAACTAATAGAAAAGCACAAATTCCCTTCTGCTACTGTTCCCAACTTCTTCTCATGGTTCCAAGAAGCCAAGGAATATCTGAATTAAAGCTTTTTGCTGTCACTTTAGAGAAACTGAGTCTGAACAAAGTTGAGTAGGCTGACATCACAAAATAAGGATTAACAGTGGAGTTAATTTGTCCAGTTCAGTGAGTTCTTTGCTCTTTTCATTTCAATTAGAATTTTATGTTGTAATATATGAGTGCTTTAGAGTAATACAAGATCATGAAAACAGTGCAGACCATTCAGTATGAAACATGACCTTTGTTTTCTCCAGACAAATGTTAGGAACACTGGGAGGATCCAAGTGAGAAATTCGACACCTGGTGTTGCCACTGAAAATTTCAGTCATCTAAGTAAACAAGTGACCCTAATATTAACCCTTTACTCTCCTCAGAGGGGTCAGCAATGCATCTGTTTAATTTGTGTGTGTGTGTGTGTGTGTGTGTGTGTGTGTGTGTGTGTGTGTGTGTGTGTGTGTAACATGCAAGGATGTTATGCTTTCCAGAACTTTCAGAAGTCAGTTCTGTCCTTTCACTCTAGGTACCATGGGTTCAATCCAGATCACCAGGCTTCCTTGCCAAGCATCCCTAGCTACCAAGGAGCCATCCTATTGGTTAGAAAATTAATTTTCAAGTCCAGCAACATCAGACACTTACCAAGAATGAGGAACAGGGAAGTACATGGACTGCACCTCAACAGATAAGGACCCTCCCCCTCTCTTTCTTGCCTTCTTCTCACAGAGGGTGTCACTCTGGTCTGTACACAAACCTGGTCATGAGTGTTCTGTTTTATCTGAAAGTCAGTGATGAATCCACTCTGGCATGGCCATAGTCCACCTCAGGCTCAGCTTCTGTTCCCAGTGTCTTCAGATACCTCAGTTTCTCCAGATGGGGAAGCAGATGTGGGGAAAGGAGACATGCTTTCCCAGGGAACTAAAAGAAGAGGTTCAGGGTTTCTCGTGCTCATGTCACAAAGGCGTTTGAAACTATAGATCAAAGATATCCCCAGGCTTCATTATGGCTTCTCAGTGTTTAGGCAGCAGTGCTGTCTTATAAAAAGCAGTAACTAACAGAAGGTTCCCACTCTTTCAATGCAATGGGAGAGAGCAAGCATGTGACAAATATGTGTGTATCACCTGCAAGCAATAACAGAGAGAATCAGATCTCTGTGGAGGGATGAACCAAGAGAATGCGATGTCGTCAGACCACCTCTTGCTAGCTGTTTAGTCTTGGGAGGTTTCTTTGATCTCTCTGTCTCATCTAATGCTTTTAAGTATGGAATAATACTTCGCCCTGCTGTGTAAGGATTCCGGAAACAATTCATGTAAAGCACTTAAGATAGCACCTGCATAGAACAGGGGCTAGGTGATTGACTCTCATTTTTCTCTTTGTTTTACTCATTTCAGGAAACTGGCTAAGTTCCTAGGACTTAAGAAGGAAGGAAGGAAGGAAGGAAGGAAGGAAAAAAGAAAGAAAGAAAGAAAGAAAGAAAGAAAGAAAGAAAGAAAGAAAGAACGAAAGGAGTGTTATTTCAAACTGACGGAGAGATGAGCCTAAGCTAGTAAAGGAAATTACAATCAGTAAACTCTGATTCTAAACCCAATCATGTGTTAAAAACACAAAGCCATCCGACTTGATGCAGTCACAGCAGGTACCCATGTCATTCATGTGACTTCTCATATCTGTACGCTGTCTTTCCACCCTGACCTCCAATTGTCAAAATCAGCTAACTAATCCAGCTTACTCATTATAGAATATGCAACTATATTGAAGTATTACATGGTAGTCTGTATATATGTATAGCCATTATGCATCAATTCAAAGGAAAATTATCTTCAACACAAAACAAGACTTCTAAAAACGTAGTAATAATATTAATAGTGTACTCAAGGATCAGACAACCATTGTAATCAAGAGCAAAATCCTCATCAGTGCCCTCGGAAGTTGCAGATCCAGAAATGCTTATGTCAGCAAAGAGCTGGGCAATGTGATATCTGGGGCCCGTGCAAGGCCCAGTTCTGATTTGATTTGTCTTGGTAACTGAAGTGAAAAGAACAGAATGCAATTGTTCTCTAAGGGTCATTACCAGAGAAGGTGGGGTAGCCTCATCAATAAGATGATGTAAGAACAACTCAGAAGAACACTCGAGGACAATTTTATTAGTGTTTAAAAGAGAAATCATGGGGCAGAAAAGCTGTAAGTCTTGGCAACATCCAGTGGAGGAGGGTGGAAAAGAGGGAGAGAGAAAGCTGTGGCTTTGTGAGGTAGGTATGGAAGTTTAGTAATCAACCATGTGGCTAAAGGGAATAGGCTTCATAGAAAGACTGAGGAGATTCCAAAGTATCAGAGAAAAACATACTTAGACTGACCAGCATCCAACAAACAAACAAAAAAAAAAAAGAAAAAAGAAAAAAGAAAAGTTACATTTCTGTGAGTCAGGACCCAGAAAGGCTGAAAGACTTAAGGAGCCTCATGTTGGCTTCCATAGTGACTGGGCAGAGAACATGGACTCTGGGAAGGGAACATGTCTTGTCTCCTTATGAGGATAATTATTCCCCTATCTATTTAGCATGGAGTCAGAGAAATGTGACTGAGTGATTAGTCTCTTAGCCAGATGATTGGCTGGTCCAACTGGATTAACTTGTACTTTTTGTGTAGTTTTGAATGTTAGTCTCCACCTAGGCTAAAGGTAGATTCCACTCTCTTGGCCAGAAAAAAAAAAATAGGCTTTAATCAGCCTCAGCAGAACACTAATGAGGGCTGTAATTACATCATTCTGAAGATGACATTCTATTTCCAGGTTTGCAAAATGAAGTTAGAGTTGGTGTCATAAGTGTACCTACCTTCTGGGATTATAAGTTGTGGTGGAGGGCTTGCCTTGCATGCTCAGTTCCCTGGGTTTGATCTCTAGTGCTGCTGAGTGGAAAAAAATATGCCTATTGAACTAACATTTTATGGACCTATCATGATCTAGAACAGTGAAATCAGTTCTAATACCCTCACCACTGTCCTGTGATAATTGTTATGAAGAGTGCCATGGATGACATAAGCTTTACGATAGAATCAGAGTACTACAATGTCCTACAATGTGCCTACAATGTGCTTACAGCATGCCTGCAGTGCATCTACAATGTGCCTACAATGTGCTTACAACATGCCTGCAGTACTCCTACAATGTGCCTACAACATGCCTACAATGTGACTACAGCGCACCTACAGTGCGCCTACAGTGCACCTACAATGTGTCTACAATGTGCCTACAACATGCCTACAATGTGACTACAGTGCACCTACAGTGCGCCTACAGTGCGCCTACAATGTGCCTACAATGTGACTACAGTGCGCCTACAGTGCGTCTACAATGTGCCTACAATGTGCCTACAGTGCACCTACAATGTGCCTGCAATGTGCCTGCAATGGTTCAGTGGTTAGAAAATTAACTGCTATGAATCTAAATTGACTCCGTCATGATGTCGGTATCATTTTCTATTTCGTAGCTTTGCATAAAGTTTAAATTGGAGCATTTGCTTGCTTCATAATAGGAGTTCAGTACAAAAGGTGCTATTATCAAGATGGCAGAAGAGGGCATAATGGATTCAGATGTTGGATGGAAAGCTGTGTACATCGAGGTAACATCAGTTGGCACATACATAATGCTTCCCAACCCCAAAGCTGCTCTACAGCTGGAGTTACAGGCAATTGTGATCTGGCCTGCGTGTGATGGGAACTTAACCCATTCTGTAAGAGATGCAATGTCCTTAAGTGCTGGACCATCTCCCCAGTTCCTAACTCACAAATCTGACTATTTCTATTGTTTAAACATTAAATATTTTATTTACTCATCAATTTGATGCTGTCTATCTCAGGCCTCGACACCCAGTGTTAGATGTCAGTAGATATAAAAGCAGTGTGATATCACTTGTTGACTGAACTAATAAAATGGCTCCCTTGAACCAGGCTTTATCAGAGACTTCCAATGATTAGAGTTCAATTCCATCACATGCTGGATCATCACATTCCTAACACATGGCAGATCACAACTGCCTGAAACGCTAGTACTAGAGTATGCAATGCCTTCTCTTACCTCTGCACACATGCATACACTCAGATGCACACACACAAAATAAAATAAGTGTTTTTAACATGAGGAGTACACAAGAACATTCCCAAAGAAGCTAAACCCAGGAATAGAGAGAAATACCCCCCATCCCAAGGGCCATCTCCAAAGATAAACAGACCTTGGGAAGAGTCTGCTAGCTGAGCTCCATGTCAGAACAGCCTTCACCGTTGCTGGATTCAAGCTTCCGGTTGACAGAGGAAGTAAGAAACTGATGGACCAGGCTTTCTCTACAGGCTTTAAAAACATTCTTCTCCTTATTTCTGTGTCCTGTGATTTTAACCAACAAGTCTCTAAAATATACTTGAAATAATGTGCAGTCATGAGTAGTGGTGAACACCTCTTCACACTGTACGGAGACTGAAGTTGCCCAGGACAGAGAGAGAGGCCACTTTGGAAGAACAGAGGTAGAACCTGAGGGTCTCAGGAAGGAAAAAGGAATCCCAGCTGGGGCAGAAGGCCAAGCAAGGAAACTACTCTCTCTCTCTCTCTCTCTCTCTCTCTCTCTCTCTCTCTCTCTCTCTCTCTCTCTCTCTCTCTCTCTCTGTCATTTCATGCTTTCTGTAGTCTTTTCCAAGCTTACAATCTCCTTTCAAACTTCTGGTACATAATAATTCTTTCTTACAACTTTTTTCACAGTACTTTCTGGATTTGGGGAATGTTGAGAAGTCCAGCTCGCTAGGAAATAAATTCAACCTGATTACTTAACCAAACTTCCTGAATTGCCAAGGTACAAATTCATATCCAATTCAAGAATGAAGGGAGCATTGTCTTGTAAAACATTATCATTTTCTGGCTTTAAGAAGAGGATGAAGGATGCGCCGAATCTGGGCAGGATATTTTGGTTAGGTGTTCAAGTTGAAACCTACAACTCAAAACAAAGGAGAAGAAGAAACGAAAGCTAAGTTTGTGAGTTCGTGCAAACAAACTGTTTGGTGGGGAGCGCTGGTGTCCATTCACCCCATGCACACCCTTTTCTCTTCTAGGACCCCGCCGCCTCTCCCCATTTTGGTTTTGAATTAGGCATCCTGGAACTGATCACTTCTCAGCCTCAATAAGTCCTTGTTAATTATTTTAACATTTCAGGTTTAGGAAACTCAAGCCTAGTGTTTGCTAACTGCTCTTTTCCTTGATTTGTGTGCCCTCTTACGTTACAGGGGAAGTTGGGGCCATGTGGTTCTGATTCATTTTTACTTAACTCATGAAGACATTGTTTCATAAAGGCCATTTGATGTCCAAAGATTCTGCTCAAATTTTTTCTTCCTCAAGCCAGGAGAGCTGCACAGTCTATAACCGAAAAACAGAATCAGGAGGCCCAGAACTCACTTTTTTAAAAATCTCCTCTGCCCTGACTTGCTTTCAGGGAGATAAGCTATCTGGGTAGAGATAACAGTATTTCATGGAGGGGTTGAGAAACTGCATAGTAAAATATCATTTTGGAGACTCATTCTTAAGACCCTTTATGAGCTGACACCTAAATAACCCTTGAAATCAAATAAGATTTTGTTTGGTTTGGTGTTTGGTATAGCAATTCCCACAACTCAAAATTGAAAATTTACATGGTAATTAGATAGAATATATTTCTGCCTGAAAGCATAATCCTCATGTGCATGTTTACGTGGGAATGCTGTCTTCCTACTGGTTTCCTTTTGAGTAAATATCACACTCTAACCTTTTAATCCATTCGCAGGACAGTGAGGAGACACCCAAGACAGAGGAATCCCTTCTGTTGCCAGCACTAAGACCGAAGTCCTCCTGCTGTTTTACTTTAGAACACCAAATACCAAAAGTTAAAGCTCTTCTAAATGAAATAATCCCAGAGTTAGCATGTATCAGCAGTTTGTTTTAAAACTTATTTTATTTCCACTTTCTTTTTTTTCATCTTTATTAAATTGGGTATTTCTTATTTACATTTCAAATGTTATTCCCTTTCCCGTTTCCAGGCCAACATCCCCCTAACCCTTCCCCCTCCCCCTCCCCTTCTATGTGGGTGTTCCCCTCCCCATCCTCCCCCCATTACTGCCCTCCCCCCAACAATCCCGTTCACTGGGGGTCCAGCCTTGGCAGGGTCAAGGGCTTCCCCTTCCACTGGTGCTCTTACTAGGATATTCATTGCTACCTATGAATTTGGAGTCCAGGGTCAGTCCATGTATAGTCTTTGGGTAGTGGCTTAGTCCCTGGAAGCTCTGGTTCCTTGGCATTGTTGTTCATATGGGGTCTCAAGCCCCTTCAGCTCTTTCAGTCCTTTCTCTGATTCCTTCAATGGGGGTCCCGTTCTCAGTTCAGTGGTTTGCTGTTGGCATTTGCCTATGTATTTGCCATATTCTGGCTGTGTCTCTCAGGAGAGATCTACATCCTGTTCCTGTCAGCCTGCACTTCTTAGCTTCATTCATCTTATCTAGTTTGGTGGCTGCATATGTATGGGCCACATGTGGGGCAGGCGCTTAATGGGCATTCCTTCAGTTTCTGTTCTAAGCTTTGCCTCCCTATGCCCTCCTAAGGGTATTCTTGTTCCCCTTTTAAAGAAGGAGTGAAGCATCCGCATTTTCGTCATCCTTCTTGAGTTTCATGTGTTCTGTGCATCTTGGGTAATCTGAGCATTTGGGCTAATAACCACTTATCAATGAGTGCATACCGTGTGTGTTTTTCTGTGATTGGGTTACCTCACTCAGGATGATATTTTCCAGTTCCATCCATTTGCCTATGAATTTCATAAAGTCATTATTTTGATAGCTAAGTAGTATTCCATTATTTCCACTTTCCATTCCTATTCATAACTCATCACCACTTGCTAGAGTCTAGGTCCTCAGGTAGAAGTCCTGTCATCCACCCAAGTCTCCAGAAAGCAAAATAAAATTCAAGAAGCATTTTGACCACAATCAGAAACTAAGTATATTATTAAAATAACAAGACATTACAGTACACAAGTTCAGGTGAAATGATAACATCTGTTGGTCTGATATGCTGCATCAACCAGGGAACACAAGAAGTAGCCATGGGCTGTTGAAGAAATTGAATATTTTCTCTCCCCCAAAATGTTTATTTCCCAAAGAACTTAACCCCCACCCCCTTTTGAGTGTGAAAATTCATGCATGTATCTGTTGGTCTGTGTCTACCAGTCTATCTGAACATCTTCTGGCTATCATTTAATCTCCAGGGAGTAGTCTGAGACCAGGCAAAGGGCCCAAATGAACACAGCTCAAGAGCTGTCAGTACAGACAGGTGGAGTCAGTAGACATTTGGTGTCCCTTTCCTTGGCAGAACAGTAGTTAGATTGCACATGGCTGGGTTAAAACGTGTGTGCTGCAGGGGAGAAAAATTGGACCTTTCTCTTCTCACTTTTTACAAGGTTCTTATGAAAGTAGTCTTGTGAGAAGGTGTAGACTTTTGTTACCAGCTGTACAGGCAAGTAAATAGCAGTCCCCACTCTACCTGTGAATCAGCACCTACATCCCCCTCCAGTCTTGCCACAAACTGAGATCAGCCAACCTTCTGAGGATTGGAACCAATCCTAACTGGTTCTTGCCAAGCAACCTTTAGAAACTACACACATTCAATTTGTGCCTCTACAAAGGACATGTTATGAAGACCCTTTAAGAGAATATCTGTTGCTTGCTCATGGAGTAGGATGAAGAAACCAGGAGAAGTAAACTACCTTTATCCCATTTATACTGAAGAACAAATAAACAAAAAATTCACAAAAACCTAAGATTCAACCATGTAGGAGTTTACAGATGAATAAATGAAACAGGAAATAAATGCAGGCCATACAACATGGAAGCGATGGAAGGATGAATGCCACTGATTACGTCATAAACATGGTGATGATCAACCTCGGTGGTAGGAAGAAGATCATGCTTACGATGAGAAGACAGTCTCCAGGGACAGTGGCTGGATAAGGGAAATCCAATCCAAGAGAACAGGCTCTAATTACAAACAAGTCAAACGCTCTGAAAGCAAAGGATGCCTTCCCAAAATGCCACAATTAACAGATGCCAAACCTGTCTCCAAAGTGAGGAGGATTCCTCTAGAACCTTCTATGGTCAGGACCTGAGAGACCTGCTCAGGTTCTCCATGTAGAATTGGTTAAGGTGTCCCTCCAGTTGCTTTCTTTGTCCTTGGTCAGTTTTCCCATTTCCTACACTCAGTACAGGACTGGGGAACAACTGTGCTTAGGAGAAATGCAACATTCTTCTGTGGTCCCTCCAAAGAACAAAGCTCATAGACACAGAACAAATCTCTAAGAACAAGAGACTCCTTGTATCTGACGTGCATTGCCTGTTTATTTTTTTCTGTAAAGGTAGCTTTCCATCTATTCATTTTTACTTCTTCCAAATAATAACAAATGAAATTGTAATTAACATTTAGCAAATAATTCTATCAGTATATTTTATGAGGAAATTCATTCATGGTAAATAGTAAGGTAGATAGTTTCTATGCTTTTATACCAGCCTGTGGCTTGTTCTGGACGATAGACCATTTCTAATGGATGTATTTACTAAAGTGTGTTTGTTTGCCATTTAGTTATCACTACTTGGAACATTATCCATAGCTGTGTAACCATTCATGTGGTTATACTCCAGAATATGCTATGTGGTCAGACTAAGATATTGACTTCACTGCACGTCTGTGGCCTGTGGTGCTGATACGCCACATTCTGGGGAGTGGGATGAACTGCCAGCCCCTGCCACTTCTGCAGTCCCACATGGCCTGCAATAGTTTTACTCTGAACCATGCTAAAGAGGATTTTTACATGTTTGTTTAATTCCTCAAAATTTATAATTGTGCCAGACATAGTGGTATACACCTTTGGTTTCAGCACTCAGGAGGCAGAGGCAGGAGGATCTCTGTGAATTCCAGGCTGGCCTGGTCTTCAGAACAAGTTCCTGGCCATCCAAGATTACATAGAGAGTAGAGAGACCCTGTGTAAATATATGTATATTTGTAGAGTATATGTTGTCTTTTTTAAAAGATGGCATTCCTGTCCCAGGACTCATTGATTTTTTGTTTTTGTGCCAAGCCACATTGAAGTTTAGAGTCCCTCAGTGTTTGGAGTCCCTCAGTCTGATGCTACTAGGGTAATAGAGATACAGGCAGAAAAGGTTAAGAATTTTTAATGCAATACCTAAACGTAACTTCAGAACTAGATATAGACTATTCTTAAGTACTGTTAGCTTGTGTAAGACACTTTTTTATTTTTTATTAGATTTTTTATTTATTTGCATTTCTAATGTTATCCTCTTTCCCCTCCAGAAGCCTGCTATCTTCCCCTGCTTCTATAAAGGTGCTTACCCACCCACCCACCCATTCCCCCCCACCTTCCCACCCTGACATTTCCTTACACTGGAGCATCGAACCTTGACAGGACTAAGGGCCTCTCTTCCCACTGGTGCTCAACAAGGCCATTCTCTGTTACATATGCAGCTGGAGCCATAGATCCACCCCTGTGTACCCTTGGGATGGTGGTTTAGTCCCTGGGAGCTCAGAGGTGTCTGGTTAGTTGATAGCATTGTTCTTCTTATAGGGTTGCAAACCCCTTCAGCTCCTTAAGTCCTTTCTCTAACTCCTCCATTGGGGATCCTGTTCTCAGTCCAATGGTTGACTGCAAGCATCCGCCTCTGTATTTGTCAGGCTCTGGCAGAGCCTCTCAGGAGACAGCTATATCAGGCTCCTGTCAGCATGCACTTCTTGGCGTCAGCAATTGTGTCTGGGTTTGGTGTCTGTATATGAGATGGATCCCCAGGTGGGGCAGTCTCTGGATGGCCTTTTCTTCAGTCTCTGTTCCACATTTTGTCTCCGCATTTCCTTTAGACAGGAACAATTCTGGGTTAAAAATTTGGAGATAAGTGAATGGCCCCATCCCCCAACTGGGGGCCTTGCCTAACCTCTGGATATGGTCTCTACTGGCCCTGTTTGTAACTGTTTCTAGCCCAGACTCTCAGGGCTTAACACATGGTAGGTGAAGTCTTGGTGACATCTTTCAGATGTTTTTTCTTCTGTGTTTTGGGTCACAGAAAAACTGACACCCCAAATTCCTCAGG
Organism: Rattus norvegicus; assembly: GCF_021556685.1. Classification (NCBI taxonomy): domain Eukaryota; kingdom Metazoa; phylum Chordata; class Mammalia; order Rodentia; family Muridae; genus Rattus; species Rattus norvegicus. The sequence continues at coordinate 73,904,845 of NC_141542.1, forward strand.
GTTACTTGTCTTTACCCTAAATGAACTATACTGTATCGGGGTCACCCACACACTGCAGTCACCTGCTTCCCAACCTTCACAGCTACTCAATACCCTTCTAACTCTGCGCCTTTCCCTCCAGAGCTGGGAGGAATGAACCTACCTTCTCCATAGGTCTGATGGCGGCAGAGTCTGAACTGCCATAGTCACAGCTCTCAAACTGGCACAAGGGGAAAGAGTGAATAAAATTAAGAAACAGTTTTGCATTTATTATACATCTTAGCATGTTCGAAAAGCCCAAGATACTTGAACAGATGGATATGGATTGATGACTTTAAAGATACAATTTTCGTGAGAATGTGCTTGCTGCTGTATAGAAAAATTATCCCCAAGTTTATGGGTATAAAATAATAAGAAATATTTAGTAACTGTTTCCATGGCTTGGAAATTTAGGAAGTAACCCAGCAGGGGAAGGAGGAATCCTGGGGTTACAGTGGCTGACTGGAGTCACTTTGAATACTTCTTAATTTTTGTCTCTGAAATATCAGCTAAAGGTGGTGGTTGGAATAACTGGGACTCTTCCAGGCTGTCTCCCAATACCTAATGCACACAGCAGCATTAGGGTGTGTGGAATTCTTACCTGGCAGCTCAGCTCCTCCCCCTAATGGCATGTACTAGGATATGGAGTCAGACAGAAGCCGAGCCATGGTTATTAACCTGGCTGTGGTAGATTAAGATTTGGTAGACGTGTTAGTATTTGGTAGATCTATTCTAATTTGGTAGAATCAAGCTGCTGAGGCTGGCCATCTGCAAGGATAGGTAAAGAGGCTAGGGCTTTTAAAGATAAGGCATCATGTAGCCCAGGCTGGCCTGGAATTTTTCATGTAATGAAGATGACCTTGAATTCTGAACCTCCTACTTCTACCTCTTGAGTGCTGGGATTTGAGTGCTGGGATTATAGGTTTGCCTTACAAGCTCGTACTGTGGGCTGTTAGACATGGAACCCGGGACTTGCTTCATGCTAGGTAAGCGCCACACCAACTGGGCTACACCCTCAGTCCTTAATTCTGAAACTTCTAAATTGCAGGACGATCTAAGAATGTCCAGATCTCTTTCAGAGGATCACCATCATGAAAGGTAATAGCAAAAGAAAAAAAGCCACAAATAGTAAGAGTCAATCACCGTTCATGCCTTTGCGAATCCACAGTCCAATAGGGTTTTTAAAAGATTCTTTTTTATCTTCTTCTTTAATGATGTGTATATGTGTGTGTGTCTCCGTGTGTGTTTTTACATGTGAGCGCAGTGCCCAAGGAGGCCTGAAAAGAGTTTCAGATCTCCTGGAGCTGGAATTACAGCAGCTATGAATCTTCCAACAAGGGTTCTAGGATCCAATACCAGGTCCTTTTCATGAGCAGTAGCGGCCTAACCACCAACCCATCATCCAGTCCCCAGTATGACTTTCACCTGTTTAGTTTCTAACTTTTATGTCCCAGTTACACTTCTTTTTTTTTTCTTTTTTTTTCAGAGCCGGGGACCGAACCCAGGGCCTTGCGCTTGCTAGGCAAGCGCTCTACCACTGAGCTAAATCCCCAACCCCCCAGTTACACTTCTAATAACATCACTTTCGGTTTCATTCAGTCAGCCTCCCTGGGTTCTGCTTCTCAGTCCTAGGCATGTGTAAAAACTCAACAGTTCATGCTCTGAGGAAATAGTTGGCCAAGGCCACGGAGGTGGCTGAGCAGTTAAGAGCAATTTCTGTTTGTGCAGAGGACCCACGTTCAATTCCTGGAACCCATGTTAGGTCTCTTACAACTGCCTGTAACTCCAGCGCCAGGAGAATATGGCTTCATCTTCTGACCTGTATAGATGCCAGCTCTCATGTACATGTGCACATACACTCACAGTGAAAAATTATAAACGTTAGAAAATTAGAATTGTTTTCAAAAAGAATTCAGTCAACTTAACAGTATGCAAGGGCTATATTAGACCCACAGGCAAGACAGAGATAAAACAGATACAGATAAAGGAAAATAAAAATAAGGGTTGGGGATTTAGCTCAACGGTAGAGCGCTTGCCTAGCGAGCGCAAGGCCCTGGGTTCGGTCCCCAGCTCCGGAAAAAAAAAAAAAAGAAAAAAAGAAAAAAAAAGATGAGTGTTCTAAAAATAACAAAATCACTCCACCATCCCACCACTCACCAAGTGGGACTTGGGGAATCACACATCTATATCTGCTTGGAAGAGTCATAAGCCAAGTTGTTCCTACTATGGGAATGTGTTTCCTACTGTAGTTCTTCAGGATAATGACAAAGGAAGATCTCCAAGTCACAACACAGAGGCAGAAATGCCGGCATGTCCCCTATTCAACTCTCGAGATATAGGCACTCTATGCATCCAGACAGATCACAGCCAGGCTCAAATCTATCCTGTGTTCAAGAAGGTGCCGAGGGGAATGGCTCTTGCACTGCATGGAAAGGGTATGTTCTGTGCTGCAGGAGGTCCTGGGGCACCCTGAAGCATAGGGAACCCTAAGAGGAAGCTCTCAGAGGCTGCATGCAGCGGCTGGAGGAAGGAAGAGACCCATCCAAGAAGCACGATGATGTTCGTTTGGGACCAGGCAAGTAAGGAAACAAAAAAGCAGTGTAGCACTGGGCATAGCAGCTAAGAGTGCAGACTTCCCAGAAGGAGGGAAAAAAAGCCCTGTGAATGAGCAGCATGGGTCCAGAATGAAGGCTGTGGTCAGCGCCTCCCCCTGCATGGACTTCATGAACTTCCTGTAGCCCTACACTGATTGGTAGAGAAGCCGCTGATTGTCCTGACCTCCCTGCACACTGTTTCCAGGCAAACAGTCGTGTGGCTATCTTCCAATCTTCCAAACAAATCAACAAGAGGGCACTGGGGTGGGTGCTGTGTTCATAGGCGCCTTCAATGGCTCCGCACGTCAAAAAAGAATAACGCCCCAGGCCAGCATTCGCTGCCTCTGAGTATCAGTTAGCCTGATTTATCTACCACAGAGCCTCATACACACTATATCTTACAAGATGTGTTTATTCTAAAACGCCCCTACACTACGTTTATTTCTAAGTACATATCTAAGTTTTTATATCTCCCACTGTGGGAAAGAGGTCCGTCAGGACGTGTTACAAGAAAACGGAATGTTTATGTAAAACTTTTAGACGGAATTGAGGAAAAATAATCTCTCTGGTTGGAGAACGGCATTGAAGGAGGTGAGGAGCTGACTTCTCAGAAGGGCTCTTAATTGCGTTTATCAGAAAAAATTGCCTAAGCGTTTATCATGAATGCTGATTCCTTTCCAGGACAAAGTTGGTTACGAAGTATCTTAGACACAGAAAGTCGGTTAAGAAGTATCTGTATCCTAGGGCGAATGTGGGAAAGCTTCTCCCATCTATGTACCCTCCCTTACTAATACTTCAAGCTTCCTCCACATCAGCGTGTTTTTGTCACCAGCGCCATTTCTTCCTCATCGGTTCAAACCAAAATCAAATGTTTCTTTCTCACAGGGATAATCTTCTCTTTGTACTCTGCGCTAGAGCTCTCTTGTTATTTAAAGCTTGCTTTTGGTTGTTCTTTCTTGGGTGGGTTTTATAGAGTCTGAGTTTTGATTTTTTTTTTTTAAAGAGGACCTATGCTGTCCTAGAACTCACTCTGTGCGACTAGCTGACCATTGGCAATCCTTATGCATATATCTTATGAATCCTGGAACTGCAAGTGTGCACCACCATACCTAACATTCTTAACCCTTAACTGTAAGTGACTTTATTGCTTTTTCTGTGTGTATCCACCGGTATTCAAAAGTTTTGATAAGTGACTTCGTAGTTCTCTTGTCTTGCTGCTCTATGGTGCTCAATACGTGGCTTCTTCCTCTAGGTTCATGGTGGATGCTTGGCCACCAGAAATCACTTCTTTATTCCTGGCAGTAGAAAGGCAGGGAGGAACGACATAGCCCTTCTTCCTGATGGACGTGCTTCAGAAGCTCCTGTAGCTTCACCTTCTGCTGACCTCACCTCAGCCTTTGACAGGCTGCAGGCAGCTGCCAGCAGTGAGGGAAACTGAAGAAGGTGGTGTTTAAAATTCAAGCCTTCTGCTTCCTGAGAGGATGGCAGAATGATACTGAGGGACGCATGAAGTTCCCTTTGATTGGTCTATTTCAATGTTGTTCAGTGCTCACAGGTCAGGAAACTCCTGTTCTTGTCCGAGTGGTTTTCTCGTGCCCTAGCCTGCTTATTCCTATTGGCTTCTCGGCAGATTGTTATGTAGTTTACTTTTAAATATTTTAGTTCATTCTTTCTAGTTTCATACATGTGTATAATGTATTTTGAACATGTTCACCCTTAATAGCCTTTCTTGCATCCCTGTCTCTCACTGGAGCCCTTCTCTACAGCGTAGATTTTATTTTTATAAATGTGGTGAAAAGCCAATTTTAAATTCTGGGTGACTTATATATAACACTAAAACATTGATTATATATGTTTATATATGATTTCTATATGATTAGGTGTGTATGTAGAATCAAGAATGGGGACTGCTTTTTGGATGAATTATCTCAGTTCCCAACTCTTTTTCATGGACCACAACCAATAAATTATAAGCTCTGTAGCCCACAAATGTACTGCTGCCTTAATATACGACATGTCGTCAAACAAGCACATGAATTAAAACTGGTGAGATAAAGAGAGAGCATGCCAAATTCAGACATTTTCTCCCCTCATTCTGGGGGATTGTCTGAGATAAACCCAGTCTAACAACTGCCAGATACCTCTGGTTATCATACATAGCACTATTTCAACTGAGAGTTCACCCAAAACCTAAAAAGAAAGACCAGGACAAAATGCTAACAGTAAATGTTGTTACATTGTTATGTCTCGAGGGGGGGGGGGGGGACAATTGTTGAAACTCCCGCATTACATTTGGGAATCTGACAAACAAATTAAATGTCTCGACAAAATGTCTACATTGAAAAACCCATTTGGGCTTTTTCACAACAGAGTGGAGTTTGCTAAAGAGTTCAATCTCTTCTTGTTTATGAACCCCTAATTTCCCCACTATTGGGTTTCACCGACGGCATAAACAAGGGACATTGCTGTCTGCTCATTGTGGTCATGAATTACAGGGCCCCAGAGAAGCAAGTGGAGGGACTTTGGAGTCTGGATTTCAATGTGCTGTGTGTGTAGTCTATGCACTTGTGTATTTAGTGTATGCCGTCTAAAGCTTTTCAAATGAAGCTGGGGATGGATTTCCCAGACCAGTCACACTGCATTTCCCTAAGGACAAAGCCCCAAACTGACAGATCTCATTTCGTGTTGCAGAATAAAACCAAGCAATCAGGACCGCTACACATGCAGGGCTGCTCACCGATATCAATTACTTCACTAATTAGCCTGACAAAGTGCACTATTCGTTTAGGTCTCTCATTGGCAGGGACAGTGAAGCAGTGAGGACCAAAGGAAACAGTGACCATGCCATCTTGGAATTGCCAGTGTACAAGATGTGGTCATTTGATCAGAGTCAGGCATGTACCCAAAGCCTTAGGGGGAAAAAAATAAGTTTAGAGAAAGTTCAAATATGGCTTTTTGAAGAGTGGATCTGAAAGAAAAGGCACCAGAGAGATTGTAAGATTCAGAAGTGAAATTCCACACATTCTGTCTGATGAGTGAGTGTGGAGATGAAGACATTAATAAGACTGCACAGAAATTCTATGATGAGTTTAGGTTTCGAAAGAATCTGTTCCAGGAAGTTCGTATAACCAAGGTCAGATTGTGAAATGTATAAGAAAATTGTCAAAATCGTTAATGCCCTGATAGGCCAGTGCTTACAAAAGTGACTAAGGTAATAAGGCCTGTCCAGCTTGTCTGTTTTGAGCCCTGATGCTAATGAGAGAGTGAACTGTACAACTAGCGAAGAGGGCTAAGATGAGACAAGCTTTTCTATCATGGGAAATTACCTTCAAAACATGAAAGGCAAGCATAGGCGAAAGGGGGTCATAGTCTCTATAGAGGAGTGGGCTGCTGAAATGGAGCCAAATCTCCATTTCCAGAGGATTCTACAGGAACCTGAGCTCATGAATCTGAGGTCCCTGTTGAGACAAGTCATTTCAGAGGCAGATGAAAGACTTCAACCAGAGCCTGGCTGATTCAAAAGGCAGAGCCTGTGAGTGGAGCTGAGTCGGCACAAAGTCAATGAGAAGACACAATGCTGCCTAGAAACTCTAGAGAGGACTGATTTTGGGGTCCTGTGTGGACTTAAGAGCAAGATCTCATCATTAGCATCTAGCACAGGCTCTTGACATCCTGACATGATGCTGTCATCTACTCGTGCTGTGTGTTGTATGCATAGCTATTCTAGTCCACCAGCCACAGGTTGGATGCATTTAAATTATACATATGGGCTCTTCAGGGTGATAGACAAACAGCCGGCAGGCAAGCTCTAACCAGGTGCCCAACACCTGCAAGACAGTCCTTTTACAAAAGTGACAAATGGCCTTTTAAGGCACGCCGCTCTCCTGCTTTGTAAAAAATTATTTATTTCCTAAGCACCCTTTTAAGCATGCAAATGTAACACTTCCTTGAATGTAACATGTAATTCATCACAAGACCATGTGCACATTTAAAAATCATTTTTGATTGAGGAAGACTGTGTTAAATGTATAATTCATCCTAATTTTAAAGCACTAAATATTGGAATCTATCTTAAGATTGAAAAGGAACACATGCATAAACACACGCATGTACGTACTTATACGATTGGAGTCAAGCATTTTATTCACTTGCGTTTTATTTTAATCTTAATGTCAATGCCATGAATAACTCCATAAGCATCATTTCTAATAAACTAGGATCAAATTATAAGTCATATCATTATTTTCTTTAAGTTGGTTTCCTTATAATTTTATATTTCATTTTCCAGAAATACTTTTGTGACTTTCCCTTTGCCTTCCTGCAGTACACTTCTATAAACAGAGTTATTGAACACAAAGATATACATGATGAGAAGATTCTAATACACAGTGCCAGATTGCTTCTCAGAAATTCTGCACTAACTCCCAGGACCTCCTGTTCTTTGAACAATGACCCGTCTTTCAACCACTCAAATAATCTGTTCAATTTCTATGTCTAGTTACAAGGTGTGGGGGAGGCTATTCCCTTTCTATGTGACTTGGATTTCACTAACTGCAGTGAGATCATTACAGTATCAGGGTGACGTCACCATCTTTGCTTCCTGTGTCAATCACTTGGTTTAATAGTGACTCATTTTTCTACCAAAAATCTATTATTTTTCTTGTTTATTGCTGTGTCATCTTTACAAAGATCTGAACCAAATGGGCCTTATTTCTTCACACTGGCACGTTAAGCATTTTGTGTTTTATATTATATATGGCATAGTCCTTAAGGCGTAGCTTATAGAACGTGTGCGCTTTCCACTGGAAGGTCAAGAAAGTTCTTCCTGCAGGCCCATTGCTGTTGACAGCGCTGAGCTCTTGTGGCTACTGTTGCTCTGGGTGACATTTTAGTGTGTGGTCTGTACATGCCTGTCTTTTGCTCTGCTTGGGTTTTGATTGTTTTTGTCTTATAGGGTTATTTAGAACATAGATTTCTATTTCTTTAAAAGCTTTGCCAATGGTTGCTGCTAAGTTATCAAATCACATGGGAATGTATATTTTATAAAATATCAAATCCATGGATGAGGTAAAGCCTTTGCTTTTCACTATGTGAGGCTGGGAATTTAGCACATTTTCATACACACACACACACACACACACACACACACACACACACACATGCGCACACACACACACATATTTACTTCCTGGTCTTTGTTAATATCATCTGAAATCTAAATCTGGGATAATTTCTACCAACTTGCTACTTCTCCATTTAATGAAGTTAATGACAACTTTCAGGTACTCTTTTGAATACACGATGAAATTCTGTTTGCATGCCGTTTTGTATGAATGCAATAGCAGTTACTTTTATTCACATCTGCTGTTCCACCCCACGCTCACTAACAGCTCTTTTCTGTTAGAACCTTTTACTGGTCTAGAATCCTTCAGCTTCGTGCCATTTCTCAGACAGCTAGACTGTGAGAAGCCAGAGACACATGACCAAACTCAGGCTTGTTGGCTTAGTTATTATAATAAGTATTGCCTTATCGTGCAAAGTACAAGGAAAACCATGAATAAAATTTTAAAGGGTTGCTCAATATGTTTTCAAAAGTTAAAATTTGAAAGGAATGATTGAGGATGTAAAGCCCTGAAGCTGATACAGGTGAGCAGGAGAGAACAGAGATGGGTGGGATTGGGTTTAGAATAGCCAGCTCCCACCATAAAGAAAGAAATGGAAATGTGGGCTGGGCATGGTGACACAAACCTGTAATGTCAGTCATGGGAAGGCTGAGGTAGGATTGTGAGTTCAAAACCAACCTGGGTTACACAGAGATTTCAAGACCAACTGTACATACTAAGTCTCTCTCTCTCTCTCTCTCTCTCTCTCTCTCTCTCTCTCTCTCTCAGAAACACACACTACCCCCCACCTAGACTGGAATGGGAAAAAAGTTTCATGGAGCCACAAAACAGGATTAAGAGTTTCTTAATCCCATTTACCTAGACAAAACTCACAAGATTTAGTGACGAGAACTAAAACTCTCAGAGCCTTCTCTCCATTCAACATAAAGCAAGGGGCCAGCAAGATGTTTTGGCAAGAAAAAGTAGAAGTGACCAAGGACGTTCTGATTCCATCCCTGGCATTCACATAGCAGAAGGAGAGAAGACAGTCCTACAAGTTGTCCTCTGACCTCTCCTCTGCACATGTACCACTGTGTATTCCGATGCACACAGTATATCAAATGGAATCTTAAAAATATGATTATTTTACAACTGGTTCTACATGAATGCTAACCCAAGTCATGTGGGGCTGTCTCTCCAAAACATTGGTTCACTCAGTCTCTGTTAACACACTGCATGCATGTGTGTGTGTTCTAGTTTTCTGGTGAACCTTGACAAATATCTGTGCTATATATTGTCTAACGGCACCAGGACCTGAAAGGAAATCAGACTATATAAACCAGAATTCTGTACGTAGTCTTTTCAGATTGTACAGACAACATTGAGGTGCTATATGGATTTATACTGAATTATTTATCAAATACAATGTTAATATAGTTAAGAGTCATAGTCCATCAAAAGTTTCAAAATGTCAGTCCTGTTCTCTTATAGTCTGAACTATGAGCAATTTGCTGTGTATGCGTGCATGTGTGTGTGTATGCGTGCATGCATGTGTGTGCATATGTGTGTGCATGTGTGTGTGCATGTGTGTGTATGTGCATATGTGTGTATGTGTGCATGCATGTGTGCATGCATGTGTGTGTGCATGTGTGTGTGTGTGTGTGTGTGTGTGTGTGTGTGTGTGTGTGTGTGTGTGCACATGTGCATTCTGGTTTCTATTCCACTGAAAATCTGATTGCTGAAAGATGCTAGAGAAGCAGAGTGACATTCCTTCCAACCACTGTCTCAGCTTTGCAACTGAGGTTCAGTGCTGCGATAGTTAACTTCATATCAGTTTGGTTGGACCATATTGCCAGATATGTGGTCAAAAATTCTGGATGTTTCTGTGAGGTTTTTTTTTTATTTGATGAGAATAACATTTAAATCAGTGAAACTTGAGTAAAGTGATTGTCTTCTGTAACGTGGGTGGGCCTCATCAAATCAATGAAAGGCCTGAGTGCAATAACAAACTGACCTCCTCAAGTGGGAAGGAATTCTGCCAGAAGATATCTTGGACTTGAACTGCCATATCATTTCTTCCCTGGTTGTCAGCTTGATGGCCGACCCCACAGATATTAAAATTCCCTCCGTAATTATGTGCGACAACTCTTTCTTTCTCTTGCCCTTTTTCTTATTCTCTCTCATTCTCTCTACCTCTCTTTCTCCTTCACTGTGCATGCGCATGTGTGTGCATGTGTGTGAGTGCGTGGGTGCGTGCATGCATGTGTGTGTGTTCTAGTTTTCTGGTGAACCTTGACAAATATCTGTGCTATATATTGTCTAACGGCACCAGGACCTGAAAGGAAATCAGACTATATAAACCAGAATTCTGTACGTAGTCTTTTCAGATTGTACAGACAACATTGAGGTGCTATATGGATTTATACTGAATTATTTATCAAATACAATGTTAATATAGTTAAGAGTCATAGTCCATCAAAAGTTTCAAAATGTTTTAATCTCTATAAATTTTGTAATTGGCAAAACAAATACATAGAAAAGCAAGGTTTGAGTGAGGATAATCAGGACATATATATTAGGTGCATTTGTAAAAGCTATGAATGACCCAGCAAATTCTTCAGTAAAAGAAAAAGTCAAGGAAAAATGCATATACTAGATTTCTGATAATCTTATGCAAACTGTTCTCTAAGAGAATGCCCACCCGGAATAGACTATTCACACTGAATTTTAAAAATGATAATTCTTCTATAGAAACTATTTATAGCTATTTTAGAACGTGGACAAAATAGTCTTTCTTCCAGGAGTTCATATTCAAAACAGGCAGCACTGAGGTACTCCATTCTGTCCTGGGTGGAGTCAAAGCTGCTTGAAAACAGAAGCCCCTTTCAGCTTGTCTTCCACTACCTAAGTCCAATGAGGCCTGAGATTTTGCATCCAAAACTGTTAGCCTCTGAGCTGATTCACCTTCACGGCTTCCAGGAAGATTGACCTTCCATCTCTTCAAGTTACGTCAATGATAGAAGGGGAGTCCAAGGGAAGCCGATGGCACTCACGCATCGGTGGCCCTACATTAAAATGGAGTTTGCATGGGACAAAATTGCTGAAATAAGAAGGGGCTGATGACTGGTGAGCCACAGTGCACACGAAGGAGCGGGGCTCTCTGCTTAAACATGAGGGAAGCCAACAAACAGGGAAGCCCCTCCTTTCTACTCGGGGATTCCGAAGCAAACCTCAGTCAGAAGCAGCACATGACCCCAAGGCATCCTGTAATTCCCTCCACTTTGACAGAGTCACTTTTAACACGGCCACTGATAACGCACTGGCAGGGATGTTCACATAGGAAATGAGCAGTTGCTAAGTGACCTCCAAGACCACTACCCAAGTCCAGCATCCTTGTGCTTTCTCCTAGAAGCCTATTTTAGTCAGTGTGAAGAGGGTTCAACCCATTCTCAGCCTTGACAATCTATTTCCTTCCTGCCCTGCATGTTTTATGGCCCAGGAGTCAATTTCTGATCATAGCAGTAAGACTCTACCAGAGAACACATTTCTATAGTAGTTTGTGTGGCAGCCAAGAAAGTCATACTGTTGGAACACGAAGAGAGATTAGTAGGGATTGAGCGTCCTGCTACATGGTCTCTATACGGATGCCTAGGGGGAAAGAACTGTGCCTACTTTAGTGGCTGATACAATCTATGGCATAGAGCAAATGACCTACTGCTGTTTTTAAAAAAAATGCTACCAGATACTAATCTCCAATATCCTTACCAAAGAATTAATTCACTGCTACCTTTCAAACATTATTCCTCTGACAAATTCCTCCCACAAGAATCCAAATTCTGTCACTTGGCATTGATCGTGTGATAGTGATGGCTATTTGGGATGACCAGGGCTCCATTTTCACAAATTCCACCAACCTTTAGCCCACCACAGGTATTATTACCCAAATGAGCAGAGGGTGGGGTGGGAGTGAGAAATTCTCACCAAAGACAGATGGTGCAGCAACTGCTTCCATTACTTTGGTTGTCATGGTAACAAAATAGTGGATGGAACCAAGACTTAAGACAGAAGAGGTTGTTTGGCTTACAGCTTCAGGGGTATTTCAGCTTGTATGGCAGGGAAATCATGGTTGTTAGAATGGTTCCACCTACTCAGGCAGAAGGGTAGGGCAAAGGATCTTCATGTGTGAGGACCAGGAGACAAAGACCATAGGCTGGAAACATAGGTGGATATAAAACTTCAAGACCTGTCCCCTATGACCCATGTACCCTTCCTAGGACCCACTCCCCAAAGACTCCCAAACCTCCCAAAACAGTACCCCAAGTTGGGGACCAAGTATGGAAACACATGAGATGTTTTAAATTCAAATCATAAAACCCAGCCTACTTTCCAGAGTTGGGTCCCTTAAAAGCTCCACGTTCTCCTTTTAAAGAAGTTTTATTGCTGACTCAACCCAAATACATAGTAACTTATACCCACACAAGCATTACAGCCACAACACTCCGGACTAAATTCTTTGCAGTTCCAAAGATGGATCTAAAATATTGATTAGACAACAGCATATACCAACAGACCCAACAGAGGAAGTGACCCACAGACTGCTTTCCCTCTCTTCAGTTAATACCAGCAATTCCCAACACCCCAAATCAGGTATTCACTATGCTCAATTAAGAATCACTTTCTATCAGGGCTGCAGAGACAGCCACTGTCCCTCTGTATTGTCCTATAAAGGACATAAGGTTTTTTTTTCTTTTTTTGTACCCATCTTAAGGGGTTCACACCACCTGTAACACCAGCTCCTTGGGATCTGTCACCTTTTTCTGGCCTCCATGGTCATTGTACTGACATGCACAAATCCCCAGTCTTACATAAACAACATTTTTAAAAATATCTAAAACTTCCAAAAAGTAACAGTTTTATTAGTTGTCAAGTTAGTTGTTAATCTGGTCAGTAAGAGAAGGAAAGCATTAGCAATGGACTACTCTGGTTATGATGTCACCTCTCATCCATAATGTTTTGTTTCATTTGTCCTTCCTTTTGAAATGGGTCCTAGAGCTGAAAGAAATGAACGCATGCCTAATCTCTAATCTAGAATCAATCTCCAATTGATGACCACTTCTGAAAGAAAGTTTAGTTTTCTCCAAGGGAGTCTCATTGGGGAAACAAACCACTCGTAAGGGTTGGATGTGTGCCCAGCTCTCGAGAGTCCACAGAAAAGTAACTCAATGGTATCTCTGAAGGTGCTTTGTCTCCTAATGTCATGTCAGGGCTTTTTAATTTTAATCATATTCATATGTGTATGCATGTATGTATGTATGTATGTATGTATGCATGTATGCATGTATGTATGCATGTATGTATGTTTTTCTTTCTCCTTTTAACCTATAGGTTTTTTCATATATACTGTGGCTTCTAGTTTAGTGCTTTTTATGGGATTTCTGTGTCTATAACAGTCTCTTGTGCCTTCTCTTCGACTCTTTTCCTTCTATTTGTTTGTATTGTGGTGTGTTAGTTTTTGTTGAATCTTACTATGTTTTATTTATATTATCACTCAGAAACCTGTTTGTTTTGTAAGGCAAGACAGAAAGGGAGTCAAGTCAGATGGGAGGGGAGGCAAGGAGGAGGCACTAGGAGGAGGAATAGGGGAAAAGAAAATGGCAATCAGGACACAGATGTGAGAGGAAAGTCCATTTTCAATAAAAGAAAAAATATACTTAAAAAAAGAAAGAAAGAGATTTCAGTGGCTGTTAGGCACTGTCCAGGGATGAGTGCGTGAGGAGAATTCTGAGTGCTTTTGAGAAAACAGGACAAGAATCTTGTGGCCTCAGTTTTAAAACAAAAACCAACAATATGAAATTGCTCTTGGATTATGCTTTCATGCCACTCCCAGCTGTGGCAGAAAGGAGTGAGCTTATTTTACTCATTAACCACTGACTGTTGCTATTTGTTTGTATGCCTCTATGAAAACAATCATGGTTTGCTGCTGTTGTTGTTGTTGTTGTTGTCGTTGTGTGACTTGCCCACCATGAATGGTTTGTCCGCCATGTGCAACTTACCCCTGTGATTGTGCTTTCCTTGGGTGACTCCTCTTAACCCTCAGAGTCTAAATTGTCTGATGCTCTAAATAAAGCCGGTTAGTGCATGAGGCTTTAGTCTACCTCGTTTGTCAGCTCCATTCTCAGGTCCTACATTCTCTAGGGCAGTGACAAGTGACTAAGGAGACATATCAGCTGCAAATTAACACCTGAAGAGACATTCCATGCTCTTTGTCATCAGGGACACTCAAACCAAAGCAACCACCTCGTGTATCCCACGATGGTTACTACTTTAAAAAGACATAGTAGCCGAGGTTGATGATGTGTGGGAGGTACTAGAACCTTCATACAGTGTTAAGTGATGAGAATGGTCTAACCGTTTTCCAAAAGAACTGGCATTTCTTCATAAGCTTCAACACATGCTTTTGCAGGTAAACATGTAACTCCAGTAACTTCACTCCTAGGTATGTATCCCAAGTGAATAAAAATATGTATCTACACAAAATTTCGAGTGTTCATAATAGCCAAAAAGTGGAAGCAACAAAATTACCCACTAGTTGATGGATAAACTAGAATCTACTCATTGCTCGAGTGTGATCCATGAGGGAAGAAATGAGGAGCTGAGATGAGCTAAAAGAAGAATGACAGTGTGGGGAGGAGAGACACAGTGACAAAGGACCTGTGCTGTATGAGTCCATTAATACATGGGTCTAGATGAGGCAAGGTCATTGTAAGGGAGACTATTTGTGGTTGGAGAGACCTATAGAGAGGGGAGGAAGATAGAGGCGACAGGGAGCACTGTGGGTACCATGTTTATTTCTATAGTGTCAAAAATGTTAAATTATGTATATGTATAAATTTGCAAGTGTATTAAAATACCATCAAACTGTAGATTTCAGATGGGTTAAATGATGCTTGTATTATTTATTAATAAAGTGAAACTTCAATGATTAAAAAATGAAAAGAAATAAGGCCTCACGATGTAACCACCAGCTGGCCCTGAATTTGAGATCATCCTGCCTCAGTCTCCTGAGTAGCAGATGTGTGTCTGCTTTAAGCATGAGGACACACACAAAAAAAATCTGTCTCTAAAATTTACTGGTTAAAGAAAGAACAACTTTTGATAAAATGAATATGCTTGTTTAAAGTGTGGAGGGGAGACAGGTGGTGTGCCTAGGAATAGATTTCAACTGCACAGAATGGTTGTGCAAAAGCATCTTCAGGCAGTCAAAGGCTTCTGTGCTTTTCTTTTTTCCCATTGACAACATTTTATTAATTAAAATTTATCAATACTGGGCTAGTGAGACACTGTCAAGTAGCCAAGCATTTGTAGCCAAGGCTAGAGTTCACATAGTGAAGGAGAGAACTGATTTATTTCTATAGCTTATCCTCTAACCTCCACATGTGCAACACACACACACACACACACACACACACACACACAAGAGTGGGAGGAGAAGGAAGAAGGGAGAGAGTAAAAATACTAATATTTTAACATATCTTACCAATGCGACCTGCTTTTACTCTATGTCCCCCACATTATTGCACCTTTCCCTTTTTTTCTGATTTTTATTTCATTGAATAATGTGCAATCAGAGTAAAGCAGCCTAGATGTGTAAAAAATTTTTATCCAGACTATGACATATTAAGATTCAATAATCTAGCATGGAATTACTAATACAAATGAAGACACCAACCTAAAGACTTTGAGGCAAAAGAAATATGCAGTCAACACTAATCACTACTCTCTAGCCTTTGGCCACAATATGACCCCAAGTCAGAATACAGTGACTTGGTCCAGACAAGAACCTCCACCGCACACACCCCCTTTCTATCTTTAGATAACAACAATCCATTTTTCCGTGTTCATTTAGCTGTGCAGGATCTTTTTTGAGACAAGAGACTTCTGGAATTTATAGGTAGCGCCATCCTTCCTGTGCTACTGGTGGATGTGAGAGACTGTCTCTAACTGTAATATGTTACACATGCATATGTAAGGGCAAAAATGAGAGAATTCCTAACTTATCCAGACAGTTGCAGCTAATTCAAATGACTCAGTCGATACGTTTTAAAAATACTCTGTTCCTAATCCAATGTTTCAAGAATACAAAATCCAATTTACAGCCCCAAGAGCCTGAAATAAACCAGGTGCAGAATACAAGTACCCAGACACAATGGTGACAACAGAGACATTTATGTTATCTAGGACTATGAAGAGTGTGGTAGAAGTCCAGGGGAAGGTCTCTAACAGAATCAACCGTAGACGCTTAGACCTGCCATGTTCCTTGAAGGTCGCTCTGCATGTGAGGTGTCTAACTGGAGTCTCAGTTGGCAGCGGGAAAAGTTATGGAGAATAAATTTTACATTTTCCTCTGGGGGAATGGGCAGGCCTACCGGGCAGGTCTCAGCTAATAATTGGGAATGAATGTGGATGTGGCAGGAGTGCCGGGAAGTAGCCCGAGCTTCCCGAAAACTGGAGAAAGAAGCCAGTGAGCTATCCCCACTGTTCATCGTGAGTGTGAGCATCGATGTGACCGTGGTGGTAAAACCAACGGCTCTTTGAAAAGGAAACCTCTGCTAGTCAAATTTATTTTTCTTTGTCATGCACTATGAATAAAATGGTGCTCACAACACTGCACAGCTTAAATGATTTCCTGGAGTGCAGTTAGGCTTTGGAGCCCAACCGATCACAATTTTAAACTAACTCTGGGCTATGGGAAGGAGTTGGCAGTGCACCACGAAGAATTTCATCACCTAGGCTCCCGAACCTCAAAAGACTCTTTATACTTCAGATACAAAAATTCCTTCACTGTCGCCTGAGATTCCATTTCATTATTCCATAGGTTCACTTACGCACCGCAAATGACATTTGATAAGCTGTCTACTGTGTATCAAATTCACGCCACGTGATTGGAGACTCTGTTCTGGAATGACTGACAGCTCCCCGACAATAACAGCGCATTACCTGTCAAGCGATGGGGTATGTTTCTGATAGAATGGACGTGGAATAACATCGAAACACACGTAACTCTAGGTTAAAAGGAGCTCAATTATTCAAAATAGATCCCAGGTGGCTGTGGAAACCGTGCTTGTCTGGGCAAAAATTCTGCTTGTGCCACAGAGGCACGTCCTCAGTCGTGCAATAGACCATGCAGCCATCCCCTGTTAGGAGAAAAAGCAGTCCAGAGCTCGGTAGCTCAAACAGAAGAGCAACTTAGAATTCTAAATTTGGAGACAAAAGTTTGCTAATTAGTATTAAGAAGCTGACGTTTCCTGTAAGTCGGGGGCTTACCTCCAGGTTTCAGACCCAGGCATTAGAGGCAATGTGTTATAATTGGTTCGCTTTGGGTTAACTGGTGGATATTTTTAACATCTGAAACCTGTTATTTTGTCGTTGAGGTTTATCCTGCTTCCCTATAGCTTCACAAACTTTCCATTTTAAATTCTAGAACTTCCATGGTAATTATAAACTTTTATCTTTAAAAGTGCTGCTGCCTTTAATCATCCGCTGTAGTTGGGTTTCCTTTTTCTTTCTCTAAATAAAACATTCTAGAAGATGGCACTGTTCTTAATTTTGACCGAGGGAAAAAAAAATAAATCTACTTGTCTAGCAAAGGCTCTCATTAATCCCCTAGGAAGCCTGGGTCAAGATAGAATTTAATGTAAAACAAAATGTTGTATGGATTTATACTTGCCACGTACAAATGTCAATTTATCTCTTAGCGGCGGAAAGCAACGTTCTGATTCTCCCATCATCCCACTTGCCTAGGGAGCACACTGAGTGCTGTTTCGTCCACAGCATGGTTAGCCCCAGTCAAGCTGCTCAGGTCACAGACGAGGAAGGCTGTGGTCAGTTCCTGGTTGATGCACTTGGATCCTTGGAGGTGGCAGGTGGGGTGCAAATGCATCATTGGGAGGACTAACCTGATAAATTCCCATGTCCCAGGGAGAGCTGAGTAAGGAACACAGAGAGGACCGGCCATTCATGAGCATACTGGCCCAACCACGAGTAAATACAAGCAATGCCATCACTGTTAACAGTAGGCAGGCACCGAGCACATGCCTTTAGCTCAGCACTCAGGAGGCAGAGGCAGGGTGGCCAAGGCTACATAGAGAGACCTTGTCTCACGGGAAAATAAATGAAACAAAACAACAATACTAGGTTAAGAATTTCTTAGTCCTCCTGAAGATCAGTGATTGTCCATGTGGGTCCTCTTTAGTCATCCCACAGGTATTTTATCTACATTCGACAGAGAGCAGGCTTAAAGTTTACCTAACAGTAAGCACTAGCAGAAATGAACTCGGAGCAGATACGTCTTATCCCAAAGCCCTCGCTAGTAAGCCAGAGGTTTTCAGACCTTGACCTGCGCCAAGGACATCAGAATTACCACCTCCTCCCAGCCCCCTCAGAAGCTTACTCTGTGTATATTTCCTGTCCCCACAGGCACAGTTCTTGGCTGGCGAAAAGATTTCTTTGAACTTCTCTGGAAGGTATGAGCAGGATGTGGCAAGAGGCCACCTAAAGGCTCGCTCCTACAACTTGTAGGTTTTAAACCTGTATTTGGGTCTTGACAGTCACTTACTGGCTTTAAGACCCCTAACTCTAGTCTTGTGTGTCTTCTAAGGAGATTCTATGGGAAAATGTGCTGCGTAGCAAGCATCCTTCAAGCGCTGGCTGTTATTATCTCAGCCACATTTATTGAGAATGCTTATGCAGTGGCCCAGGCATGACGCTTTCCCCACATCCTGGTGTTGCTAGGATCGTGCCTTGAGCGGAGTCTGTGGCTGCCCACTGCTATTCTGCAAAAGGAGCTGCCTGCTGCTGGCACACACCCTAAGCATGTGACCATTCATGGTGTCCCTGCTTGAAATCTAGGAGCCACCATGACTTCTGCTTAGCCAAACTGGACGTCTTCTACTCTACTTATTCCTTTCTGTTCTTCCTCTCCAGCTCCTTCAGGCTAGAACTAACTTCCTTCCTTCCTTCCTTCCTTCCTTCCTTCTTTCCTTCTTTCCTTCTTTCCTTTGTTCCTTCCTTCAACATTTGTCTTTTCTTCTGGTTAACATTTCCTATTTAAAGGTCCCCCTCCCCCATTCCTCACTGCTACTCTTCACCATGGTAGATTGTTTCCTTGCCTGGATGAAAACAGACATCTTTCCCTTAGAGTTGCTCTGTCCCCATCTAGAACACAGTGCCTGGCACAATGCTGACCTGTATTTGTGTGTTCAGTGAATGATTTCATTTCTGTGCCTTTCCTTTAAAAGGAGTGATCCCCTAAGTATCCAGATCTCCCTTTTTACTTAGTGAGCACTGTGCATCTTTTTTTTTTTTTACATTTTTTTTTATTAACTTGAGTGTTTCTTATATACATTTCGAGTGTTATTCCCTTTCCCGGTATCCGGGCAAACATCCCCCTCCCCCCTCCCCTTCCTTATGGGTGTTCCCCTCCCAACCCTCCCCCCATTGCCACCCTCCCCCCACCAGTCTAGTTCACTGGGGGTTCAGTCTTAGCAGGACCCAGGGCTTCCCCTTCCACTGGTGCTCTTACTAGGATATTCATTGCTACCTATGAGGTCAGAGTCCAGGGTCAGTCCATGTATAGTCTTTAGGTAGTGGCTTAGTCCCTGGAAGCTCTGGTTGCTTGGCATTGTTGTACATATGGGGTCTCGAGCCCCTTCAAGCTCTTCCAGTTCTTTCTCTGATTCCTTCAACGGGGGTCCTATTCTCAGTTCAGTGGTTTGCTGCTGGCATTCGCCTCTGTATTTGCTGTATTCTGGCTGTGTCTCTCAGGAGCGATCTACATCCGGCTCCTGTCGGTCTGCACTTCTTTGCTTCATCCATCTTGTCTAATTGGGTGGCTGTATATGTATGGGCCACAGGTGGGGCAGGCTCTGAATGGGTGTTCCTTCAGTCTCTGTTTTAATCTTTGCCTCTCTCTTCCCTGCATCTTAAAAGTCATCACTGTTTCCAACTTTCAAAGGAGGCCGGCTGTTAAATTGCTGGCTCCAGGCTCTAGGCTGCTAAGGATAGGGGAGCTAGGTGGAAGGGCAAGGGAGGGGATGAGAATCACTACCCAGGAGTTCTACTCCACCCCTCACCCCACCCCGGGGGAGTTACACTCAGTCAAGACTCATTCATTGACAAAATTAGAAGGGAAGCTCTTGTCTGGCTAGGAAATTATGTTAATATTAATTTTTTTAAGATAACAGACTTGAAAAGAACATTGATTTCCTTATCAAGATCACTAAGAACGATCACCCATAGGCTTTCCAGGCCCACCGTCTTTTAAAAAAGACATTAAGAGTTTCTCGCTCTTCTTCCTGTCTTCTTAACTACCCCACGCAAAACACTTCACATTAAGAAGCTGTGTCCTGATTTGTATAAAGTGGAGTCAGCTGGGATTTATCTCAACGAAGGGAAGCATTCTCCTAGTGTCCTGAGTCCAGGCGATCAGTTCAAAGAAGGTTAAAAGTCAGTGATGCTATTTCAAAGTACAAACACATAGGCAGGTGTCATACGTGTACAGAAAAGTGACCGTAACAGTCGTAAAAACAAAACACGGATAGTAGCTATATCAGTGTTTGAAATATATAAATTTGAAGTTTCCATTATAAGCCTCAAGCACGTTTGATAATTATGACAATAATAACAGTTTTGACCTTCCCTGGCTTACCTTTGTGTACACCCAGGCTTACACGTGCTTCACTCCTCGGTGAGCACGAGCTGACTTCTAGGTCCCCTCCAGTTTCCCAGGGAAACTGAAGTCCGGTCACACTTTCCCTTGTCTCAAATGCATTAGCAGGAGAATTGTAGTCTCGAAAATGCACGAGCTTAGGCTCCATTTGCTGTGTTTTCAGTAGCCACAGCTCACATTCACAGTTGGTTTCGCTCATGCTAGACCTTCCGAGAAACTTTCGATACAGCGAGATTCGCAAACTCGAACTGCGCAAATGTGAGCACCTTCATTCCTGTCAGATAAGCTCACTAAATTAATAAAGACCCACGTGAAATATAGATTGACAGTAAAGAAAATTAACAGTTTCGTTGCAATGAATGAAGTGATGTTGAGGTCCATCAAAGGGACCTCAAATTTTAATTGTGTATTTGATCGGAGTTAAAAGTTTTGGTACGAAATACTGCCAGTTTTATCAATATTGAATAATTTCAAAGTGATAAAAGCCACACTTCTTAGGATTATGATTTTCTGAATAAATACTTTGTTCTAAGTAACTAAAACTCAATTCACTCATGCCAATATTATAATGTAAAGTAGGTCCAAGCATCCCATACAACTAGAAATAAAATTGTCTTCCGTTTACTGCCTTTACCAGAATGTCTCAAAATCTGTATTGACAGATCATTAATGTTAAGAAAGGTTTTTCATAGCATCGTCGCAAATGATTGAGCCTTCCATAGAGGTACGCCACGTTCAGGCTAGCTGACCAGTGTTTTAGCAAATGTTATTGATCTCTGTGTGCTCCTGTTCCCTTCTCTGCCCTGCGCACAAGGAAGACTTTTTTCCATAAGTTTAACAGAGAGAGATTATTAACCAATCAATGAGCGATCGAGAGACACAAAGTGGTTGCTCATTACTGTACCCAGAGCCAGGAAGGAAGCTCAGATCTGCATTCTTGATCTAACATCCATAAAACTCGGTCACACTGATGATCCTCCTTCTCTGCGACTTCCTGAAGACCTAGAAAAAGACCCAGAGGAGACTATGTGAGACCAGAAGATTAAATTACCCCGATTGTTTTTAATGTACTGTAGATCAGACTAGCTTCATTCTTCTAAGGCCTCA
Source organism: Rattus norvegicus (assembly GCF_021556685.1). Taxonomy (NCBI): domain Eukaryota; kingdom Metazoa; phylum Chordata; class Mammalia; order Rodentia; family Muridae; genus Rattus; species Rattus norvegicus. The sequence goes on from NC_141542.1 coordinate 73,926,393, forward strand.
ATAATACTGTACCAGACATTAATTTAAAGCCTCAAGCCACCTTGAGTCATTCAATAGAAACAAAAATCTAAGCAGGGGGCAGAGAAGACTAGTAATTTTTTTAAAGGAACGCAACCAGAGAAAATAAGATGTGTTCTGTTCCACTAGAAACCCAACTCCACTTTCCCAGGCTAACCGAGCCTTGTTCCTGTAGGATGAATAATATCACTGTAACTCATCAGGAGAGCCTACGTTCTAATTTGAAAAGTAGTTCGTATGTTAATCTTTAATAGCCTGTTTTCTGGACCAACAGAGTCACAGGAGAAGGCATTTGCAGCGGCGTAATTAAGGCCTGTGAGACGCAGATGTGGCGCGGCTCCTCTTTTCAGCCAATGGCTCGCCATCGAGATCCACCATTTGATCAGTGCATCTAGCCCCAGGGGCTTCATGGTCTGCAAGCCACAACCTACTAATAAGCACCCTCCAGCCTGTTTGCTAAACAGATCTGTCCTGGCAGGCACCCAAAGACTGCAGCCCTTGAAACTTGGAGTGCTTTCCCTTGCATGGCCTATTGTGTGGCAGGCAAGAGAATAAACTGTCCCTCATAGAGGCAGCGCAATTACAGATCAGTTAGTTATACAGCTGTGGCTCAAAAGATTGCTTACCTCAACCAAATCGAGGCCTAATTTATTTTTGTATTGTCTTTGTTGAAAACCAAACAAACAGCTCTGCACAGCTCATGTATACAGTACAGAGAATGGCTCTCTCTCTTATAAACATGATGGAAACTCTTGGCTCAAAGAAATCAGCCTTGGTAGCTGTAGGTTTTGTTTTTATGGTCGGGATGAAGCCTGTGCTTGTTGTAGCTTTGTTAAATTGTTTAAGGAAATGTGGGAGACTGCTGTCTTTGATAGAAATCTGGGGTGTTGAAGGTTGCGGAGTCTGTCAAATACTGTTGTGTGCTGTAGAGACCGGATAAGAAGCTGTCAATTAAAAGTACAAAAATGTAAACAAACAAAGAAGGAACCGCTCTTCTTCGTGTGAAGCCTGGTAAAGTGGCTTTGATTTATGTGCATGGATCTTCTAACAATTATGACGTGTGGAGGAAAATGTCTTTCAGAAAGCACTTCTATATCCAAATTAATGCTTGCCAAATTCATAATTAAAAAAGAAAAAATTCAGATTTGTGGGAATATTGGCCTCAGAGTAGCCAACCTGTCTGGGAACAGGACAACAGTGCCCTGAAGAAACACGTCCATTTTTCACTCTGGAACTAGTGTTTGTCACACCATTTGAGCATCAACTCTGAGGCATATCCATTAAATAGCAACTTCCACCTTCAAGAAAGTATTAGTCAGCTGGACTAGTGGTCCAGCTAAGGAAAATCTAGAGTGATTTTGAAAATGTCTTCACAGATAAAAATAATAGATAGTGAAACTAATTCTTCTTCAACTGAGATGGAATCTAGAGCAGGTTTTATTTCTCTAGAGCAGGCAGCATACCTCGCTGGGGTTCAGACTGTTTCAGAACAATGGAGTGGCCTCTTCCACTGTCTAAGGATGAGGTGAAAGGATAGAAAGACTCTCAGAGCCCCAATGCCTGGACATTTGGAAACATGGACAAGTATAAACTGTTGTGACTGACTTAAAAGACTTATAGGACTAGAGACTTGTGAACCACTGGACAGGATGCTTCTAGATCAACTTTTCATTACATTAACCATTTTGACTGAGGGATCTTGGTGATGGTTTGGAACATATAGAGACTCTTGTATACTGTCACCTCAAGTTCAGCTACTTAGCCCATCCACCACCCCTCCTTGCCCCAAATCAGAACCTTATCATTGACCTTATCATTGCAAAGACAGCAAGGTCAATAATAGGTGCTCAAAGTCAACTTCTATAGCCACCCCTCCGGGGCTCCACTCAGAAGGAAGTCAATACGAGGGAAGAGGTTTAAAGCTGAGGCTCCAGAGATGACTCAGTGGGTACGAGTATTCCTAGAGAGGACCAGAGTTCAGTTCCCAACACCCGAGTCAGGAGGCAAACAGCCACCTATAACTTCAGATCCAGGGGATTGAATGTGCTGCTGTGGCCTCCATTGGTACCTCCACTTACATGCACAATCCTCACACTCATACATACATACATACATACATACATACATACATACATACATACATACATACATATGTACATATATGCATGCATGCATACGTAATCGAAATAAAATCTTTACACCCTACTAAGGATGGAAGTTACCCCAGCTGCCAAGAAGTCCCAGGAAAACTCAGCTGGAGGCTCTGACCTGAATGGCACAGGGGTTCTGGTCCTACTGTGGCCTGTTTGTGGCAGCTTTTCCACTTACATTCAAGGCACATGTGTGGGTTTTTGTTGTTGTGTTTTGATTTTTTCCCCAGAGTCCTGCTTTTTATTTTCTTGCTTTCCTCCAAAACATGTGCAGATATCTGAAATAAAGATGTGACCAGATATTCTGTTTGTCAGCCCTGACTCCTGGGGTCCCAATCTGATATGTATGGATATGGATCAAATAGACATTTTAGTGCTTTTCCCGACAGACAGCCCCTCCCACCTCTGTCTTGGGTAATGCCTGAGTCAGCAATTCCTCCAGTACTATGATAGTGTGAACCACTGCCTTAAATAAACAGACTTAAAACACGAATTTCTCACTCACAGGTCTTCATACTGGTTGCCACTTGATCAGACTAGCATTAGGCCAGACCCCATGTTCTGGAAGCTGGGCTGCAACTTCATACCCATGCACAGTGTCTATCTTTCTATTCTTTAGTTTATTGGCTACCCAGGACAGGTTTGTTTAATAATGAATGGCAAAGACTTACAGTATTGACCCAGAATGCACACATCAACATTACCAACCAAGCAAGTCAAATGACCCATCCTATATCAGTGTGGCAAGATAAAAAATATCCTTTATTTCTACTGGAAAGAACTTCAAAATCAGAGGGCAAAGGATTTGAATAATTCTAACATAGGAAAATCATGACATATTTAAATGATGGTACAATTCATATAGATGATTTACAAAAAAAGAGACTTTTATTTTTAATATAAATTTGTATTAAAGTATATTTTAAACATTAACTTTTACTCATACTCTGAAATCATCTATAATTTTAACAGTTTGTGTGTCAAGCATTGGGATTTTCTGTAAGTATAAAATGAAGACTAAATTCTGTTAACTTGATGGAAATGTAATACAATAATATAAAATCCTTTTGATAATCCCTGGATATAAAAATACCACTAGCAAGCTCTTACACCACAGTTGAGCTCTAGTTACACCTGACCACATGAACGGGAAAATTAAACCCTGGAAAAATCTTTCTGCATAACTCTTGCTACTCTGTTTAAGTATTGTTCTAGGTCCCATAAATATAGCTGTAATTAATATCATTAAAATCCACACACTTAGAACTTATAATCAATATATAACATATAGGCAAATAGTAATGTTATGGCTTGAGTATGGGTTGTTCTCCGTGGACTCACACATTGTTTTAGGATGCGGTGAGAACTTCAGGAGGTAGAGCCTAGTGAGAATGTAGATCCCAAAAACATGCCTTCAAAGGTCATCTTTGGATTCCAGTCTCTCCACATCTGCCCCAAGTTGAAGTAACTCCTTGGCCATGTGCTCCCATGACAGTGATACTCTGCTCATGCACTCAAGTCTAAGCAGCTATGGACTGAACCTTCTAAAATTGAGCAACATAAATGTCTTCTCTTTTAAGCTGTTATCTCAAGTATTCTGATCACTGTAATGCAAGGTAACTAATACAGACATTTCCCATTAGGAATGGGAAAAGGTATATATGAAGGACATTGTCCTCACCCTTTCCTCAGAGTGCACCCCTCTGTAGGCTTAGATTTTTCAAAATCTACTTTAATAAGGGTTCTCAAACCCCTTATTAAAGGGGTGAAAACCCCTCTTCTAGCCCACTGTCCAAAGGTAGGGGAACAAAGATTGTAAATAGAACAAGGGGTATAGACCTGTTTAGAAGTAGTTCTTTGGGGGCAATTCCATCTCCACTTGTCAGGATACCAGCAGTCCAGTTCAGTAGTGTCACCAAACAAATCAGCAGCAGCAGCACGATACAGCAGAAACAGCCAGGCTTCCACCAAATCCAAGTGAAGATCAGTGAAGACTCGAGACCAAAGAAGTGTTGCACAGCTAGCAATGGAAGTGTGCCTTCCCTGTCTGTTGGGCCCTACTTATCCTCTCTCCAAGCGTCATGTATACTCTCATGGGTCTGCTTTAGCAAAGCATCACATAGCACAACCAGAAATTTCCACTTCACCCCTCCCCACTTCTAAATTGGTCTTCATTCAGTCCAGATTTTAAAGGACTCAGTTTCCTCTCACAGTCTTAACAGATACAGTGGTGCCATTGATGTACGATGGTGCTCAAACCCCAAAAGGCAGAAAGTAAAGAATTCTATAATGGAGTTAATAATTGTTGTATACATTGGTGTCTTCAAGAAATTGTTAGAGTAATAAGAAGATTAAAATAAAGAATAGCAATGATGCAGACAACTCTAAAGTGGTGCCCTGAAAAGTTAGGGAACATCTCTTCATTACTGTGGTCCCAAGGCTTTATGGAGTGAAGGCTGCATAGGAGAAAACAGATGGGTCAAAAACATGAACTGAGGTAAAGTTATGAAAGGGAACTCTGTCTTTCACACAAAACTCCTGACAAAAAGGGTCACTTGGTCAGAGCAAAATAAGGAAGATGTGTGAAGGTACACCTGGGACTCAAGGTGACCTGTGGAAAAGGCGAGCCTGAAGAAATGGCTGGACACAGAGAAGAGAGCAGAACCTCCACAGAACTGTGGCAGAGGAAAGAAAAAAAGAGCAAGAATGGACAAGTGAAGATTCTTTAAGGTAGATTCCAGGTGTGGCTTGGATGTCGCACTCATGAGCTCACAACAACGGTGATAACATGTACAAGATCTGCATAAGATTGGTCCTGTCAGCAATTCATCACAGAGGCAGCAAGGGACTCCTGAAATGCCTCACCTCAAGGAGCTGTTGGCAGTGTATGGCTGCTGGAGGGCAGAGAGCCATTGGTCTCAGTGGTGTGACCCTGTTAAAGTTGCCTATGCTCACTCAAGGAAAATATCACCAAAAAGAAAAAATAAAGACTTGAAAGTAGAGAGGAAAGTGAGAGAGAAGAGGAAGTGTGTCAGAAGGTCAAGAGAGGGTGACAGGAGTGAGCATGACCCAAATACAGTATATAAATATTGAATATCATAATTATGTATAACTAAAAATGCTAAGTAAAAAATAAGGAAGGCACAATCTATTCTTCTGATCAATGACACAGAGAGATAAGGGAGGGAGGGAGAAAGAGAGAGTAGGAGAGAGAGAGAAGGAGAGAGAGAGAGAGAGAGAGAGAGAGAGAGAGAGAGAGAGACCTATATACTTTATACACCAACAACAGAGGGAGTTCTTGAACCAGGAATCTTATAAACCACACCACATTTTCTTTCCCTTTTTCCACAGGCAGGACAAAAATGTAAACACTCTTTGCTTAGCAGAAAATGAGAAGTCAGATTTCTACTTTGCTAGTGAAATTCATCTCCATCACTCAGTGAGAAAGTCCAGGGTCAAGACTGCTCTGCTCGTACCCTTGCTTGGCAGGCCCACCTCCTCCCTCTGATACTGACTGAACAGCGCCCTGGCTATATAAACTGGCATTTAACCATATGGCCATATTGCAAGTGAGAGGACGAGATCTCTGTGTGAGGGTCTGGACTGTGGTCTCCAAAGCCAGCCTGTTCATGCCCTCTGGTCTCATTGAGGGTTCATGCCCAGTGTGACATTTTCATCTTACATGGACCATGGCCGGGCATCAGACCTTATCACTTGGTAAGTTCAATATGACTCAAATGCTAGCAGACAATTAAGGCTCCGTCACAAAGTCTTTATGCTACTTTTTCAGACCCTAGCACAGGCACATAGACGATTACAGGTCATAAAGTAGGGGTGGGATTTGTATGGTGTAGGTAACGCACTGCTTACCAGAAGCTAACTGGGCCTGCCAATTTCACTGCTCCAGTGTTTCCCATTATGATGTAAATGCCTTTGCTGTGTAGGACTGTTCACGTTTTCTATTTCTTCTTGTAAGTTTTCGTAATTCTGAAATTTCAAGGAATCTTTTTTGTCCTCCATACCTGACTCCACAGATTTATCAGCATAAAGTCGGCCATATTGTTCCCTTACTGCCCTTCTAGTGTCTCTGGGCTGCACAGAGTCGGGTTTCTCACTCTTGATATTGGCAACTTGGGTTTTCTCTTTTTCACACATACACACGCACTGGTGTGTGTGTGTGTGTGTGTGTGTGTGTGTGTGTGTGTGTGTGTGTGTGTGTACATGTATTCACTCCACTAGTAGTTTTCTTTCCACTCTTAGTCATATTTTGTGAAGCAAGTCCATCAGCAGAAACTCCACTTCAGATTTTATTTTAATCAAATGTCTATTTTTTTCACTTCCAAAGCAAACAAGCAAACACCATAAGTGTCTTTCTTCTATTTTTTTGAATCCTACAGCCGATCAACTTGACTTTGGTAACTTCATTCCTGTGTTCACAGTGTATTTTCTCTCAAAAGCTATGGGTTGTTTTTTTTTTTTCATTTTTTGGTTTTTTAGTTTGATTCCAATGTTTCTTCATATGTTTTTTATTGTGTTTACTCTTTGGGGTTAGTTAGCCCGTATCTGGGGCTTTACAGAAGATGTTTTACTCTTATTGTTAACTTTCTCCCTTCCTTTCTACAGAGTCTTTCTATTTAGCCTGGAAATCATAGTCTCCTGCTACACATCCTGAATGTTCTGGTTTATAAGCATGTTCCAGCATACCCATGTGTTACAGAAGGCAACAGAGCAAACTAATTTTGTATAATGTTTTTCTTTAAAAGAAAGCACCATTGTAGAAAATGTACTAGAGGGAAAATAGAAGTCTTAGTTTTGTTTCCAATTCTTCTAATAATTATGTCTTTCAGCAAAGATTCTGGGCTCCTCTGATTTGTCTTTATTTATAAATTCAGTTGTTTAGAACATTTTTAGATTTATTTAATTTATCTGTATAATATTTTTCTTGCATATATGTCTGTGCACCATGTGGGTGTCTGGTGACCGTGGCCACCAGAACAAGTGTCAGACCCCCTGGAACTGGAGTTATGGATGGTTGTGAACTACCATGTGGGTCCTAGGAATCAAACCTTGTCCTAGGCAAGAGCAACAAGTGCTGTTAACCTGAGAGCCTTTTCTCCAGTCCTCTGAATTTAGCTCTTTAAGTTGGGTTATTGACAAGGCCTTTAAAAGCCCATGTCTGTATGCCTCTGAATTATCAGTATGGGAAACTCCCAGGAGCAAACAGACTCTTCCCAAGAAAACCTCTCATTTACTTTCTGGCCAGCCACCTCGTTCTATGTAAGAGTCAGTTCCATGATCTACAGCAGAGACAGGGAATAACATACACAGATTTTCTTTTTTAAATCTGGGAAGTTTTCCCAGGAGAAGAGTTGCTTATGGCTTTGGAAGTCATATCAAAATAAACCCCCACATGTTAACAGTGCATGTCACATTAAGAAATAGATATTAATGAGGGCTTTTAAAAACAACCACGGTAGGTTTAAATAGGGTACAGCCTTCCGATGATAGCTTTGAGTAAAAATAGCCAAAATGCAGCCAGACCAGGAAAGGTATGGGTACACTACGAAAACTATGAGGAATGCAGAGAGCCCAGTCAGGTGGCAACCTGAATTCACACTTGAGGTTTTTGACATCAGAATCAAGAAAGTCATTTACAACTCTTTTCAGAAGGATGAGGCCTCACTAAGTGTTCGGAATACGCGCCCATATGTGTAATAACAGAAGGTGACTTGCCATACATGCAGTGTGAGGAAGCCGGGAAGGTATTGCAGCATGAAATGAATTCTCTGTATAACTTGGCTTTTATTTCCTTATTAGAAAAACACATATTAATAGCAATTTGAAAACGAGGAGTAATTTTTTATTAGTTTTGTCTGAGTGAGAGTAGTCTGCTATGGACTTTGGTGGTAGGTTGTGGGAGGCCTATAATCCTGGTCTTCGGTTTTCTTAGGTACCATTGTGCCATGATACTGAAACTGAGCATCACCAGGTAGTCTGTTTTGGTTGTAGTCATGGCAGTAGATGACAAAAACAAAATTAAAGTCGCTATTAAAAACAGGGCCCTGGAAAGTTTAAAGAGACAGTGCCATCCCCAGCGACAAGTCGTCTCTGCCCATGAGAGAAGACATGAGTTTCTGGTCCTGGGATTTTAGATTCTGGATTTAGAGAATCATGGTGAAGAGGTTACTTTAAAAGAGGCAGCAATACTCAGTTTATGAGGAGACGATGGTACTAATTATTACCCCAACCATTTGAGGGCTTGCCTACCTTCCTCAGGCAACCCAGAGCGGAAGGCACTAGACTCAGGATGCAGGTCTGACAGGAGCAGTCAGAACAAGTCTAGGAAGGATTACATTGCCTTCCCAGCAGAGGGATAGAGGATATGGGCCAGTGGATGCCTGAAACTGAGCATTCCCAACCCCACACATGTGACGCTTGTTCCTATGTCCCCTACAACTCGCCTCACACTAGCAGAGTGCATCCGTTGGCTCTGTTTCACGGCCTAGTATATCCTCGCATCATGGCCCATGTGCTTGGGAGCCGTTACTAAAATAAGAACCACAGAAACAATCGATTCAATTGTGCCACCAAGTGACTGGTGAATGTGGAGTGTGCACAGTGTGTACTTTGCTGCATGAAGACACCGCGTGTGCCCAGGCAGAGCAGAGCACAGTGCCACTTAGTTTTATTACGCTGCTCGAAATGTGCGGTTTTCCACTTGATGTTTGTAAGCCATGGTTGACTCACACATGACCACAGCGGTGAGAGACAAAAATGCAGATATAGGGGCTACATATTCTGGTCAAAAAAAAAAAAAACAGCTGTCAAGAAAGAAAATCAGTATCTAGCCAAACCAAAAGAAAAGGAATATCATAACCATAGAATAAACCCTAGGGAAGGAGAACATCTGAAATGTTATTTATTAAAAATAGCTTAATTTCCAAATTTTTGGTCAGTAAAATTTAATAAATGATGCAAGTGAGTTTTTCAGAACTGTCAGCTGCTAACTTGCTCCAGCTGTCACTGAACATGTGAGATATTAGACATTGCACAGATGGCACTTTTAATAATATCACTAATATTTTACACGCGAAAGATCCAGTTCAAGCAGCATTGGAGAAGAAGTCTGGGGCCTAGAATATACTGCTGTCTTTCAGTTTCGCAAGATGAAAACAGTAGGCAAATGACAGCAATCACCTCAGTACCTTGAAATGGTATCGTCTCTGCCGTAGTCTCAGATGCCATAGCAAGAGCTCTAATCTAGGTGGTTTACCTCAGCGCAGACGGGTATCTCACAGTCCTGAAGGTGAGGAGTCCAAAGTCAGTGTCAGGTCAGGCTCCCTTTGAAGCTCGAATGGTTAGCGCCTCCCTGACTTCTTAGCTTTGGGTAGTGGCTACCGAACTTGGTAGCCTTCTGTCAGCAGTTCCTTTCCTCCCTGGGGAGCATGTGTCATATTAGAAGAATATTTGTCGTATTAGGTTACTATCAATATGACTAATATAAGATTAGTCCTACTAGATTAAGCACCCACCCTACTGCAGCATGGCCACTACTAACGTATCTGCAAATCCATGTTTGTTTTTTCCAAATAAGATCACCCTCTTTGTCACTGGTGGGAGCTGAGCTGTTTTGGAGGCTTACCATTCCACCTGTAACAGTCCCCAGAGCATTCGTTAGAACAGTTTAACATAGTTTTGTAGTATAACGAAGACAAATATGTTTCAAATCCCTCACTTTCCTCCTTTGGATGCATTCTTTTTAAGTCTTTACAGTGGATAGATCTTGACATTACTTTATCGTGAACTCTGCTCCAGTTAACTTAGGAAACTATGCTTTCTATTATGGGTTTACAAAACTGTCCCTCCAGTCAAGATAGAGTTGATAGGGATCATGTTTAGCCTTCTGTCTAAACACCTAAGTATGGGGGTAGAATGTAAAATATTGGAGATGCTGGCATGCAAGACAAAGGGGCAGCCACCTTTGAGAAAAGCAAACAGGCAGAGGAACTAAGTGACCCACCTGGTTCCTTGGAGAGATGCCCTAAAGTGTGCTGCAGGAGAAGCCAGGAAGGCAAGGACTCACCCGGGTCAGAGACGTGAGGGAAAACTCCATAGCTAGGCATCTTCTCCTAAGGGTTACCTGGACTCTAGGTCCACCTTCCTACTTACAGATTTGAGAGATCATAATAAATGTTAGCAACCAATAAGTAAGTATTCCTACCACCATATTTAATCGTTAGCATGTTATTTTGGTCTTCATTGAATAGTTTCACATTTATACCTCAATTAAATTCCAAAATATGAACTTTTTCCTTAGTAAAAGTTAAAATGCTTACCTGTACTTGAAAGAAAAGGCCTAGATACCAATGACTATGTTAATGGCACACCTGCTTACAGTGCACTATATGACTGATTTAATATTAAGGAAACTCATTCAGCCTCATGATTATCCATCTCATACAAACCTAGGGATGCCAGAAATTACCTTGGATCTTGCATATTTTAACTTCTGGTGATGGAAATACCAACCTTATTGGAAGAATTGAGTCAAATAGCAAGACTAAAGCCAAAGTTCTTATCATTCAGAGCTAGGGGGAAATAGATATAATTAAAACCGAAAAAGGAAAGAAATAAAAATATACACATTGCTTTTAGAATTACAGAGGTAACAACCTCCAAAAAAGGAAGGAAAAAAATAAGAAAAGAAAATATAAAAGGAAGCTTCCAGAAGGGAAAACATTTGCTTCCCATTTAGCACATTTCTGTGTCTAGATTTTTGTTTCTGGGACTATTGTTAAAGGAGTCTGCATGGAGGCCTGGTATGGCAGACTAGTGAGTGGACAAAGTGGCCTTCACCTTGTGAGATTTGCAAGAGTATGTGGAATGCCACCTAGGCTACATTTTATATAGAGACCTATATTAAAGAAAACTGGGGCAAGCTCAGCCAATCAGAGCAAAGCCACCAATTACTAGGGGTTTTCCAGCAGACTTGACTAAACAGGGACACTCACACCCACAAGCAGTGAGGTGCTAGATTCTAAGTTCATGCTGCAGCCTTGCCCCGTGATCCACAGTGGGGCCTCAGAGAACCTCTGGCTTGAAGCTTCCCTGCCCATGAATCACTCGTTGCTAAAAAACACTCCTTAAATTTTCTCTCTACCTCGGTTTACTTTTTAACAGTTTGCTTTTATCATACTTTTCGAAGTAGGGATTTGAAACCATTCATGAGAAAATGATGTTCACAGTACATAGAGATTGAGTTATCCAAACAACGTGTATTTGTTTGTTTGTGCTTTTTCATTCGTTATCCGTCTTCGAAAGACCCCGATTATCGTCAGAAAGAGAAACAACATTTTGAAGTTATGCTCTTTCTTCTGGTTGAGGGGTGTCATTTCTAAAGCCTGGCTTCCACACAGAAGACAGCTCTTCTTGAGTTTTCTCCTTCCTGGAAGCATCCACACTCTGTGTATGTACCACACCATAACCACGCAGCCTTTGACAATTGAGTTTATTTGCAACAACATGACTACCTCTCCTCTCAGTGGCCCAATGCACCAAATTTCTTCATGCTTGACTAACCTTTACCAGTAAAATAAATACATAGTTCAAATATATATAGGTCAAAGTTCTCTCCAAAACTCTTGACCTGTGTCTATCGAAAAAGGACAACAAAAATCCACCTTCTTTTTGCAGCACTGAGGCTCAAACCTGAGGATTCATGTGTGAGACTATTCCCTAGGCTACAGTTTCCTTATGTAGCCTAGCTCACGACACTAATATCTAATTATCAAAACAAATATGTTCTTCTTCTCAGACCTTACATTTTCTACATGAAAAATATAACCTCATCCTGATTGGCACGGGGGCACCGGAGGGCTGCAGGGATGTGAGCGTCTGCAAGGGTAAAGACGGCCAGATTAGTAGGGGCAGGGAGCTCTACACACAGGCTCGGCATCAGAACTACACAGACACTGCGTCCCACTGACGCCTGCCTTCACACTTGAAAAGCTGCTTCATGTGAGCCAGTGTGGTTTCGTGCCTTATTATAAATGCAAAGTGTTCCTAAGGGGTGCACAATAAAGGCCCCCCCTTCATCACCGATGCTCGTGAGGTACACGGTATCAGTACCTTTACAGAGGTGGGAATTGAGGCATAAAGACATTGAGCCACATGTCTCGTAAGAACGAGGGCAGTGGGGTGAGGACGGCTGGGCCAGAGGTCCAGACAGTCACAAGGGTAGGGCCCAGAAAAGGCCCCAAAGCAGTAGACAGACAAACTGACCATTTTGTCCAATTATTAGTCTGGAATAAAAGCAGCCCTTAGAAACTTAAACCAAGCCACACATCCTATATGTAAAATAAAAATAAGAACAGAAGAGCAGAATCCTGATGACAAGACGGAGCGGAAATGGTTTTCTCTCCCTGCTTGATGATGTATTCGTTTTCCCTGTTTTACTGAGTGTAATGAAGGTAATGGGAATTTTATTTGACAAGTGCTAATTTGGAAATTGCTACACATCATTCCATTGGCCAAGCCAATCAGTGTGGGACTCAGGAGACCTGCAGGGTGGATCCAGCCAGGCCGAGGATGACCTGCAGACCCCAGATATTACACTTCCACACAAGGGCTGTCCATGTCATTAAGAGATGATGTTAGTAACATTTCCTAAGGCTTTTCCATACCTGTCAGCACCTCTGAGTATGAATATGCTATCCATAAATGAAGCCGGAGAAGGCATATTCAGAAAGTCACTTCTTTTAAACCCCTGGAATAAAGTTGGTTCTGTTTGGCATGTTTACCAATTCACCACCCCTCCCCACCCCACCCCCAAAAAAAACCCAGCTCTTGATTAATAGAGGTTCCTGATTATTTAGGAGCTGTTTAAATCAGATTTTTGCCATAATACTGTTTACTGTGAGGCCTAAGAAAATTAGAGGGATTAGGGTTATAGCCCTAATAATTTGCCTTTATAGATCTAACCTGAAATAACAGGCACAAAGGAAAAATAAAATTAGCAGTTTCCTGAATAAATATTAAGTATTAAATCCCGTTGACAAAAAAAAAAAATGTAAGGCGGGAACTGTGGTTCAAAGGAGACCAATCAACTTCTCAGCCTCTAACTGAGGGCTCCATGGAGATCTGACTCTTGCCCCCACATTCCCTCTCAACTGTTGTGCTTATTTCTTGAGGCGTTCAGTGTCACAGTGACTAATGCCCTTTCCTTTTCTTTTCCTTTTTTTGTGAACAATCTCTTTTATATGGAACTTTACCAGGATCCAGAAATAAGCAACTTTTAAAAAAAAAAATGTTCTCAGGAGCCTTACAAGCAATACAGAAAGCAAACCTAGCCTGTGTCCTAACAATCTGATTCGCTCACCCATGAACCTCATATTGCACAGAGCTGTGTGGAGCACGAAGATGGAGCCGATCAGGCTGCCCCAGCCTATAGAGCGCTATGGCGGATGTGAAGTCCTACTGCATTTTCTCCTTTCTTATTTTGTACCTGAGCATACCAAACCTACACCCGTGTCTCTTTGCTGTTCCTCTTCAGCTTTCTCCAGTATCTTCAGAGTTGCTTAAAAACATACAACTTGCCCCACAACAAAAGTCCAAATAGCAGGAAAGAGGGCTGTGCTTGCCCGGGCTGTATCTGCAAGTCTCCATGAAAGTGCCCTTCCTCAAGAGGAGGCTGCAGTGTAGGTGTTAGCAGTACAGCAGCCCCAGCCTATGCTCCCAGCCCCTCCCCGGGGATAATGACAGAGGACTCGTTAACAGCGGGGCCAGTTAAACAAACTGTTGCTTGTCTGCACTATAGTCACAGACATATCCTTGCCCAGTCAATTCACTATCCCCTCACAAACCTGAGGGAGGCTCTATACGTGAACCCCACTATATGTTCCCTACCCAAACCCACCACAGACAACAGTTGGTTGACAGTCACAGCAGCACCAGTATTGGTTTGGCTTGTTTGTGGTCGTCATTGTCGTTGTTGTTTAAATACTCACTAATTCTCCAGCACAGATGGCCTGAGTAGTTTGAGTTCTATGACCTGCTGAGTCTGTTCTTTGGTTGAAGCAAAGCAGTAAGCGTCTGGCAAGGCTGGTGGGGCCAGCTCTACAGGGTGACCAGGTAAACAATGACCAGATCTAATTTGAGAAATGGTATAGATTAGTGGATTTTGTGGTCTCCCTCTGGGCTGCTCAGAGGTTTGTCAACATGACACACACTAGAGCGGGAAGTTTCAGGCAGCAGAACCTTATCTCCCTCTGCTGCTGTAGGAACTGAAGCTTCACAATCAAGGCATTGCTGGGCAAGGCTCCCTCTGAAGCTCTAAGGGTTGATCAGTCCTTGTTCCTTCTTGTTGTGTCTGTGGCTCATGGAGGGGATCGTGGTCTGAAGAGTCAGTAATGATCTAGTAATGATCTATATTTTCACAAGATCTTTCTCTCCAAGTCAGGCCCTCCCCCTCCCCCTCCCCCTTTGTCTCCACCCTTTCCAGGTAAGGATTTTCCTGTAAGGACATTTCCTATTGCACTGCATCCAAAATGATCTCTTTTGAGGCATTCTAACTCATTAAGTCTTCTTTTTTTCTTCTTTTTGGTTCTTTTTTTCGGAGCTGGGGACCGAACCCAGGGCCTTGCGCTTCCTAGGCAAGCGCTCCACCACTGAACTAAATCCCCAAGCCCCTCATTAAGTCTTCTAAGATCCTTTAACCCAGTCAGCAGTTCTCAACCTGTGGGTCATGCCCCCTTAGGGAGGGTGTGTATGTGAATGACTCTTTCACAGGGGTCGCCAAAGACCATTGGAAAACTTAGATATTTACATTATGATTCATAACAGTAGCAAAATTATAGTTACAAAACAGCAATGAAAATAATTTTTTGAGTTGGGAATCACAACATGAGGAACTGTATTAAAGGGTCACGATATTAGGAAAGTTGAAAACCACTGCTTTTACCAAATTAGGTCACATTTACAGGTTCCAAAGGGACATCTTTTTTTGTGGGGTGGGGATGTTCTATTTAGATTTCTGTTGCTGGGATAAAATCTCAACGAAAAACAACTTCTAGAAGAAAGGCCTATTCAGCTTATATATCCTGACCACAGTCCAGATGGCAGGAGCTTGGTGCAAAGGCCACAGAAGGACACTGTTTACTAGATCTCTCCTCATGGCTTTGTGAAATCTGCTTTCTTATAGGACCCAAGACCACCTGCCCAGGGGTGACTCCTCCCACAGTGGGCTGGGCCCTCCCACATTAGTTATCAATCAAGAGAATAACCCACAGAGAAGCCCAAAGGCCAATCTGATGGAGGCAACTCTCCATTGAGGTTCACTCTCCCTAGGTGACTCCAGTGTCTGTCATGTTGACAAAAATTGCCTAGCACAGACAGAGACCATGCAACCCACTATTCTCTACTAATTTCATAAATAAGATCTTACCTGTTTCAGAAAGCTTTACACGGGGCGGGCATTCATGCTGGAAGTCAACTGACATCTCCCTTCTCTTAGGAGCACAGACGTGATTCACTGGCTGTCCATTCCACGCCCGAGGAGAGGTGCAGCTGCTCTGAGAACTCACGTAGATTCCAGAGCAAGAAAGGAAAGACAACAGAGCAGCAACACTGTGCTAGCTCAGGTCACCCGGGGCTTCACCAAGGGCCCAGTGTCTCATCCCTTACCTTGCAGAACCACAAGCAGAGTTTGGCCTGTTTAATTAAGGCTCGTACCAAAGAGATTTTAGAGACTGAGCAGTAACATGGAGGTTAAATGCAGGAGGCAAATTCCATTCAATTCCATTCTACGACATCATTCCAAGATTAACCTCCGTCTTCCTGAGCCTCCTTACACCGCCGCACTCCTAGTCCTCCTTATTTCTTGGAATAAATCCATTATCTATTTTCTTTCCTCTTTCACAAAACCCTGTTCTTAGGGGCTCATTTTTACCCAGTGATTCCATTAAACTGGCTTCCTTTCCAAAGCGGTCGGTTCTCAGATCCAGCAGGGTGCTGGTGCTAAGCTATGGAGCTGACCCTCCCGTCTTAACAGAAATCACTCACCATCTACCCAGGGAAAGGTTCAACTAGGAACCAGAACCTCTTCAGTGACGTTACTCTGAAGGAGATTTCCAGGTGAGCTTTACCACTTCCTGTAAGTTTTCCCAAGCTGCTCTTCAGATACAGGGAGGAGAGGAGCCCGGAAGTGAGGATAGGGTATTACAGGAGGAGAGGTTATTGCCACAACCCCAAATGAATCTCATCTACAGCTCAAAGATACGTAACTCCTCTACCCTACAATATGGACCCAACTCTCTTCCTTAAAAGAAAATTTGAATGTCAAGCAAAGCTGTGAGTTACTCTATCAAAATGACAGAAAAGGAACACCCATGAACAGGATTGGCTCTCACATGCTGATATCTTAGGTTTCAAACAACCCCAGTGTGTTGGTTTGAATATGCTTGATCCATGGCACTATTAGGAGGTGTGGCCTTGTTGGAGAAGGTGTGGCCTTCTTGGAGAAGGTGTGGCCTTGTTGGAGAAGGTGTGGCCTTGTTGGAGGAAGTGAGTCACTGTGGGGTGGGGCCTTGAGATCCTATGCTTAAACTCTGCCCAGGGCAGAACAGAGTCTCCTTTTGGCTGCCTTTGGATCAAGATTTAGAACTCTCAGCTCCTTTTCCAGTACACATCTGCCCACTTACTCCCATAGTTCTTGCCATGATGATAATGGAGTAAACCTCTGAAATTGTAAACTAGCCCCAATTAAATGTTTTCCTTTATAAATGTTATCTCTTCACAGCAATGAAACCCTAACTTAAGGCACCCAGACTAACAAGTCATCGCTCCCCTGCATAGTGTTTGTTTCTTCAGATGATCAGAGGATAACAAAGAAAGCATGAGGAAGGGACTGTGGCATAACTCCGATAAGTTATTCAGCAGCAAAATCGAGGAAGCATTCAGAGCCTGGGAGGGAATGGCCTTCACTTTGCTTAGGCATCTACTCTGGGGTGAGCAGAGGAGAAAGGCTGTGTGGGAAGCAAACACCTGGGCCTAAAAGAATGTTTGAAAAGACACAGGTATGGTACAAGAGAAATTTGTAACATTACAACTTTATTCTGAGTTCAAGCCACGGGCCCAGTGGAACCGCAGCCTAAGCCAAAATGAAAGACTGAATGACAGCCTTCAAAGACCAGTGTACTTTAAAGGTACATTTTCAGAAAAACATTTAGTTGAGGAAATAGAAATTAAGAGCAGCACAATTACGTGGAGCGCTCTTGGCTTCCCAGTTCATTCATTAACATAATAACAATATCCTGTAGGAACTCCCAGTTTGCAAGGCCAATTACAAGAGCACAATATATGGAGGGGCTTAAAAAGAGAATTAAGAGCTATCAAGTCCTCCATCAGCAAAGATCCCCAAGAAGTCACATGTTCTAACACCGTATTATCAGATAAAGCCTGCCTTTACACCGCTTCCTGTACAGGAGAAGTAATTATGCTTTTAAAAGTGTTGGGGGGGGTGAGGGTGGAGGCAGGGGCCCCCAAATTACCTCAAGCCTAATGACTCTCATGTTGAATCCACCTTCACATGATCAGTCCCAGAGGCGTCATAGCACCTCAGAGGGCTGTGTTCTAGAAGGAGAAATGCAGATGTTTGCAGTTACAAAAAAGTAGGAGTCCCTGTGCCTGGGGATGGAGCCACAGTTTGATGGTCACAGGGGCACTGGGTCCTGAATTGACCCAGGTCAGGTGCCGACTGAGGGGGATTTATGGACACTGAATTGCAGAAGAAGCAAACACATCCCTGAATGAGAAGAAGCAGTTGGGGGAGACCAGGGGTGCCAGCTGGTGCAGGTCCACAGGAGATAATGCTGCAACCCTGGGATTGGAAGGATGAGGTCTCCTACCCACAAAGCACTGGGAAGGTAATCAGCCACCATCTTCTGTTTTACTTAAGTGTTTTAAAATAGCAATTTGGTGCTAGTCAGTAATTAGTCATAACCTTTCTTTGCACTGATAACATGAGCTTGCCTCACTTCAAAATCTTTCATACATTTACTTGAGGTGAGGGTGGGAAAAAAAGAGGAAAATCCTTACATTTCACAATGTACTGAAGTCTCGGACAGTAGCATCAGAGTCTGATGACGGATACAGACCACTGTGGCAAAGGAGAAAGTGTGCCCTCTAAAGGGGTGGTGACAGTGTGTGCGTGCACATAGTGAATACTGGCGTATTGGGGTTGGGAAAACCTCAAGCTCAGAGATGGCCGGAAAGGAGGGGCTACAGTACAGGAAGGACAAAGGCAAGCACCTGTCAAGCTTAACTTGACAGGCGACCATGAGCCTCAGGAAGTGTGTGAGCTGGGCAATGGTATAGTTACTGACAGAGCCCAGGGAGTAATCCTGCCGCAGCATCACCTCAGACCGGACACAGACTGGGAAAGGTCTGGGTAAGAGAAACCGACCCAGAGGGTTGCAACAGGCATAGAGGAAGAAGATGCCTGAACTGAATTGTATGGGGATTTAGGTAAGGGGGCTGGCAGAATCAAAGAGGATGCCAAGGCATGGAGCCCAAAAGAGCATCACTAAAAATTTAAATGTGAAATACTTAGAAACATGTCTCCTAAATGAAGCTGCTATATCTAGAAAAGTGAGGAGATGATATGGCAGTTCAAAACTATAGCGCGCCATAGGCTTGGGGAGTGTGGTGCCCTGTGGGAAGGGAACCTCTTCAGGACAGTGAGGGGGGTGGGGCTGCTCTGTCCTCAGACCACGCCCATCCCCAGCTGCCACTCCCACACAATGAGGCCGGATTCAAAACTAAGCAAAATCCTGTAGAAACCTTGATACCCATCAAACAGAATAAAGTTTTAAACTGTGCTTACATGTTTGTGTGTCCTTTATCTCATTTTTATAGTAACTTATTTTTAAAAGGTTCCAACTCACACTGCGTTAAGGTGGATGAAAGAGAACTTTTCCTTTGCCCAAATGTCCAGAGAAGTATCACTGGATTTTGTTTCACACTTAGAAGTTTTAAGGTTTTTCTTTTTTATTTGTTATTTTATCCTAGAAATGCATCTTCATATAAGCAATGCAAACCTGATTCTCCAGTTTTAAGATTTTAGATTTAAATTATACCCCCCCCCAGTCATATAAACATGGAGGGGGTGGAGAATGGGTCCGGAAAGACGGGCATGGAGAGCTGGGAGCCCATCAGCACTGCAGCTGTGGTCGAAACTACTTTCCAGGAGGTGGGTGAGCCAGCATGGTTTGCAAGGGTGAACCCTGAGCTAAGGTAGTTCTTGAAAGCGAAGTCAATGTACCAACTGATAGGGAATCAAACAGAAAGCTTCCAATGTTTTCATGTTAACTCTTGGGTTCCAAATACATTTCAGATGAACCCATTTCAACATGGTTCAATCACTACTTTGGATCGCTTACTAATAATTATATGCATTGTAGACAGGATATTTAGAGATTATCAATATTTTCTCAAATACCCCCTTGTCTGAAAAAAAAGTCTCCCTTCACTGGGGATGTTTATAGTAAAACGTGTCTGTAAGCCCAGATGCTTTTCATATTCTTACTCTGGCCTCGAGAGTTTGGATGGCATGGCATCATCATCTGAGACTGCCTTGTTTTCAGCATCCAAAACGAATGGCTCCTGAGGATGTAGAATTTTAAAGTTCAAATTCTATTTTACCCTCTGTCTCTGTCTTGGGACACACAGAAAATGGCATTTGCTGAGGGAAACTCAGTGAAAGAATTGAACACAAGAAACTGAAGAGTAAATAAATCAGAAACACGGGTAGAGTTTTTCTTGAAATCTACATGGGTAAAACGTGTCAGAAGAGCTCCCAGGAGTCAAACTAAAAGATTTCCCAAGCCCTGAATGACCCACAGAGATGTAGGAGGGAAGCCAGCACTAGGACAACTCAAGTTGGTCCTTTTTCAGGAACTGACCGTAACAGCGTCTCATTATGCCAGCCTCACACGGAGGCTACTGGAGACGAGAATGTCCTTCAGATCCTTTCACAGTTTGATGAACGAAACTGACGGTGTCTTGGAGAAATCAGGTCTAAACATGAGATTATGCTACCAAGTACCACTACAGAATGCCACAAAAGGCTGGCAGTTTACAGGGCAGTGGACAGTATGGCCAAATAACACGATTCTCATTTTGATGACTCCGTTAACATAGTTCTGGGGAAGACAGGAGAGAACACCAGCTCCGCTTACATTGCTTGCTCCACATTTTGGTACAGGTGCACCATTAGTGAGAGACACTAAATGCTCAGCTTTATGGGATTCATCGTACATGGAAATATTTTACAGGATAAACTGCTGTTCTGATTTATATAGTGCTGAACACCACTCTTTTTTAAACTCACACATAACTAATTAAATTTTATGGCCTACATTAGTATGGGATCCCATTTCATGCATCCTTGATTTTTCCCTAGGTATGTCTTTAATAGTGGGCAGGAAGAATGTACACCTGCCCCTCAGGTGAGAATTGCTTTCACAGAGTGGACAGAGCCTTTCCACAGGTGGTGGTGACACTTGAGTATCTAGATGCCACTGCTGTGTGTTCTCTTACGGAACTGGATGCACGGGAAGGCAGAGGTCTTGTCTGGCAGAGTCTCTGCTCTGTCATTATGCCTAGCATAATACTAGGCAAAGGGAGGGCACTGGATAAATCACTGTTGAATATTTATGAATGAATAAAGCAGGCCTGGGGTAACTCTTACCTCTTTTCCTCTCAACAGAGACAGGCAAGTGCGGACAAATCTGTCATGTGGTTATGGACACTCACCCTTGGCGGCCTTTCTTTTCACAACCCTGAATTCATTCAGAACATTCCAAGGGTTTCTCTCGAGCAAGTCTTTAGAATGGCCCATGCCAACCCGATTAGCTTTGCAGTTGTCGAGGAGTGAATGGGACAGAAACTATTTTCATAGCTCTGCCAGGCCCAGAGTTAACTGCCCTTTAAGAGGGGGTTTCTGATAAGCAAAGCTTCCTGCGCTCAGTCACTTAACCATTTATCTGTAAATATTTAACAGCAATAAAGAAAGGCAGGCAGGTGAGCAGACTCATCCTTCAGATCTTTATGGAGCAAAGTGACCATCCACTGCTCACTTAAAACCGTCCCTGGGGGTTTCAGCCTTCAGTCTCCAGTCTCCTCCGATCATTTACTGCCTTAGTCAACCTTAAGCAAATACTTCTTTGCCCTCTGACCTCCAGCTCGTTTTTCCAGAATTCTTGGGGGATACCTGACTTGTTAGCTCACTTTGGGACTCACAAATGTGAAGGCTAACCTTGACTGTCTGAATAGAAGAATTCTGCCCAAGAACTTGTAGGGGCCACTCCCATTAACGGTATAGGGAACACTGTGCCCTTGGCCCTGTCTCAGTCCATGAAGCATCTTAAGAATGGAACTGTTGCAGAAGCAGTGGATGCCCTCTCCAGGGTCTCGCTTGTGCTGATTTTCATAGAAAGAACTTGACTAAGGCCATTCGTTTACTGTCAGTGTATCTGAGACCAAGTCTTCTCCATCCAAGAGATAGTGTTCAGAGGACCAATCAATCAAATTCAATTCGCACTCAGCTGAATGAGCTATCTGACTCATTAGAATGGCTTCCAGGTTGAATGGGTTAACTCAGCCCATCCCTAGAATCCCTGTCTCGCTCCTGGTGTACCACCATGAAAGGAATACAGAGTGAGTGGAGCTGTGAAACCACAAGAGGCTGGCCGAGAAGCTTGGTGACCAGTTTAATGAGCTCTGGTGTCTGAAAGGTCATATAGGCTCAATCTCCCAGACCACTTCATCTTGTGCCCTCTCCTTGTCTGATTACTGTGAGTGAACAACCCAAGTTTTACCTGGAGCCAATCCTCTCCTCTCTCACTTGTCATGTGTGACCTCCAGTGACTCATCTAGCTGCTATCTGTCTTCAGTCTCTAATAATGACCTAATCCTATCTGCCACAAAGGTGAATTCTGTTTGGTGGGCTGGTAGGCTAATGTGTACAAGCAGGATTTCCACAAACAATACATTAATCCTTGTGTTGTTCTTTTTACCCAACAAACGGGTACTGCAGGCAGCAGCCTTCTTGCCCAGGGTCCCCCAGGCCCTTGGGTGCTTTCACATTTGGAGTAATATATCTCCTAGTGAGGACATTTCCATTTGTCATTTAAAGCTGCATTTTTCTGGTATTCTGTAAGTGTAGACACCATATTAGAAAGGAACAATGTAGACAGGAAGTCTGCCTGGAAGAATCCTATTGAAAACGTTCATATCTTCTCTAAGATGAATACAGCATCCTCGTTTACTAAAACAAGTACTCTGTTCGTGTGTCAAAATATACAGAGAAAGAGTTTTAGTGTGCTAAGTTAAGAGCCACTATGCCCTCTGAGGGCATAGGCTGCTTACTGGGCTCACTCCCCGCGTGGTCTCTTGGGGTCCTGCATGGGTCCCGATGCTTTGCTACTGTTACCAGCGTCAAGAGTCTTGACTTTTGAACAATGGATCTCACATTTTATTCTCGGTGCCCCACAAATCACTTAGCCGGCTCTTGCTAACTTCCAGCAATGGATGTCGATTGGATAGTTCATATTCCGCCCACGTTGGCAGTTTTACTATGCTCACAAGGGCTGCAGGTGTAGCTCAGTAAGTGCTTGTGAGCACGTGCAAAGCCTGGGCTCCCATCCCCAGCATCACATACACTAAGTGTGGTTGGGCACGCCCTCCATGCCAGCACTCGGAGAGAGAAGCAGGAAGACCAGGCTCATCCTCAGGGCGTGTTTGGAACCAGCCTGGACCGCATGGGCTCAGAAAACGGGAAAGGAAAAGAAATGAGAGAGAAGGCACCCAGGGCTGGTGGAACGGGTCAGTTAGTGAAGTGTTTCCCACATAAGCCCAAGTAATCGAGGGCAGATCCTTAGCAATCACATAAAAGCCAGATGTGCTGGTTCACATGTGTAACCCCAGCCTTAGGAAGGAAGAAATGGGTGACTTCCGGGAGCTCACTGCCCAGCCAGCTGTGTAGACCAGCCAGCTGCAGGGACCTAACCTAATGCTGGTGCTCCCGTCCATACAGGAGCTGCCTCAGACTCCTATGTGGACCTGCTGGCACACCATCCCACACTCTCTCTATCACTGCTTCCTCAGATTTTTAGGGACCACAAGGGGCTGATGAGTCCGAGGTAGTCAGGGGCCTCTCCTTCACCTGGATTCAGTAGTGTCCCCTGATCATTAAAAAATACTTTCCCGGGGTTGGGGATTTAGCTCAGCGGTAGAGTGCTTGCCTAGTGAGCGCAAGACCCTGGGTTCGGTCCCCAGCTCCGGAAAAAAAAAAGAAAAAAAAAGAAAAAGAAAAAGAAATACTTTCCCACTCCTCAGAACCTCCAAGTCTCTCAAAACCAAACATTAAAATAACAATTTGGATCTCTCCCTGATCCCAGCTTCCTCTAGTTCATGCCTGGTCCCAAGACTGTTGATGTCCCTGTATTGTTTTTCTACAGCATGAGATAAATCCAGTGTCTTAGCTGTTTGATTTTTACTGGGTGATTAGTCTAGGCAGGATAAGGGGGGTAGCGTGGGGAGCATTATTTTACTTGAAAGCCAGAAGCACATAATGTTTATTAATAAAGAGCCTGGTTTACATAGATTTTATTATTATTGAGCATAAAATGGTTTATATTACAAGCAAGGGTGAAATTACTAACTAATTAGCCCGCGAAGATCATGTTTAATGGAATATATAAATCTAGGGTGTTGCTTTTCCTTTTCCAAACCTTACGGGTCTTACTCATTAAACATACACATATGCAGACTTGACGCTGAACAGGGGACTGTGAGACACAGCTCAAGGTCAGGTGACTGCGCACTTGCCAGTGTCCAAAATCTCAGGGCTTTAAGTCCTCTTAGCTCTGAAGGAAGTATGACTCAGTGTGCAGTGGCCGCAGCGTGAGGTTGAATTCAAGTAAAAATAATAGCCATTGAGGAAAGCAAGAGAAGTATCTGCTAAATTCCTTCCCCCTCCCCTCCCCTCCCCTACCCATCCCTCCCTTCCCTTCCCTCCCTTAAGGCTCTTCCTTTCCAGTAACTTGAATCCTGAAGCCTTTGTCAACACTCCGTGCTCAGACATTTCAGTCAGATTTTTTGTAACAGCATAATAAAATGTGTCACACACTGCAAGAAACCGTAGGTCACCTGAAGCACGGTGTAGGGAAAGGAATGAGAAAGTGCCCTGGAAGGAAAATTAAACCCCCAAATTTGGAATTTGGAAGGACAGGTAGCCCTAAAGATTCCCTTATATTCTCCACTGAATAAAGTAGGGACTGAATATTTGAAGCCAATTCCAGGCTTCAGCATGAGTGGGGAGTGGAAGACACAAGATGGGACATGGGACACTTCACCCCATTCAGAGACATCACTGCCTGCCTTCCGGTGGCTAGGAGGCCAGGCAGTGACCTCTCCGTCTCCTACCTCTTTGCCTTGGCTGTTGCTTTCCACCTGGCACTAAAGCTTTAAAGATGTCTACAATGTGGCCCGGATTCCCGCACTCCAATCTTGATCACATTAAGGGTAAAGACTACTGCCCGACTGTTCAAAAGTTGAGTTACAAATGTGTCACAATTCTAACCTTTTTGTTCAAAATTCACCCAGTGGACTGCCTGCCTGCTCCTGCTCTGGAAGAATGAATAAAGGGTTCCCAGCTCGGAGGATTTCCTTGCGCGGACAAAAGTTCTTTGATCTGCCCTTTAAGGTGATGACAAGAAGGAAGATGAAAGAGAAACAGAACTCCCAGGTTAGCTGTTCTGATAACCCCGGGCTGCTTTTCAGTTCTTGGGTGACCATTCCAAACAGCCCTAAGTGATTACATTATTCACGACGAAGATAACGCTGCTTGCTGCCTTAATGTCCCTGTCATTTCGTTTTATGGGAGTGCTTTTGTTTTAATGTCACAAATCAATGCAAATCTAGACATACCAGGCCGTAAGATTTGTATTCAGGAAATCTGTGTTTGAAAGACTCCAGTGTTTGCTCTGGGGGCCCAGGCTCCTTGGACACCAAGGGTGTTTGGCGGCTCTGGGCGAGCGCCTGCTTAGCTCATGCTATTTAAAGATGAACACTGCCCCCTGCTGTCCACAAGGCACATTGCTGACAGACGAACTTGGCTGGAAGGTGAAAATCAACCACCTTTGTAACAAGCGGCTGTGGGTAGGGGGTAATTTCGGTTTTTAAACTTATTTGTCATTTCAGAAAAGTTATGTCTACAAATAATTACTACTGCAAGACAAACATTTTATTTTACCAGTGTTGCTAAGTCATCTTAATGAACTATCACCAGAGGCAAAAATGTGTTTAAATAAAAGGCACAGAGAAGAAACCCTCTCTGCTGCCCTAGAAGCTCTGATGGCAAGGCACAGGGAGGACACTCTGAAGAAGGCTTTGACAGGTTTCAGTTTGGCTGTAGTTGAGTATAGCATCAAAAGAGAGACCGAATACCTGAGCCAAACTCTATATTTCAGAGAGCTCCTACAAACCACCGAGGCACCCATCCAGGGTCTGGCCCCATTCATTCAGCCTGAGTTCCACTGGGAGTTTCCAAGCCGAGGAATCCAAGATGTTCAAAGAGGGTGACAGTAGAACAAAAGCACTCCCATAAAACGAAGTGACAGGGACATTAAGGCAGCAGCAACTTTGTCTTCATTATGAATAATGTAATCACTTAGGGCTGTTGGGACGGTCACCCAGAAATAGAACCCCGCAAGGGCACTCTATGAGATGCCACTCCACCACCCCCATTTCCATCTGGAAATCAGGGCTCCCAGCTCATCTTCCAATCTTGCAAAGGTGATGTCTTTAACTGAGCATAGGAGAAGCCTCCTTTGACACATTTGGGAGGAGGTCCTTAGGTGACAATGACCACACACGTGAGCCTCCTGGCAGGGAGGTGAAGGGAGCCAAGCTCTAGACTTTAAAATCCCAAGTGTAAACAGGCGCACTGAGCCGAAACTCATTCCGGGCTGCCACAAGGCGGGGCTGTTAGCATCAGCTAAGGTTGGGCAAATGTCATCAAGTGACCACTGCTCCCAGATCATCTGGGGAACTGCCCTTTGTGACATAGACCACCTCTATAGTGGCTCAACAACTCGCCTGTTCTCAACGCAGCAGCTATCTCCTCTTCATAAGCTAGGAAATTCAGAATTATAGAGCATTAACTGCTGTATGTATATTCAAGAAGTCAGTGGGTACCGCAGACCTTCTGCTCATTCTGCCTCGTGAGCCCGAGAGTTAATAAACTACTCTTTCATTCTCTCCCCCCTTCTTCTTTAACCACCAAACTTAGGAACCAGGCGTGTTGGCACACACCTATGACCCCAGTACTTGGTAGATGATAAGTCTGAGCCTTTCCAAAGCCACACGCAGGGGAGAAAGGATAGAGAAGCGAGGGAGGAAGACAGAGGAAGAGCATTGTGCTGGGCAAGAAAAATGCCTAATAAATATGTACCCGATTTGTTGATAAATTCCCTATAGAAGTCACCTGACCAACAACATTTTGTGTTTCAATCTGAATTCTCTTTGCTTCCCTCCCTCCCATCTCCCTGGGGTGTCACGGAAAGGTCAGCTGTGATCCAAAAATATTGTTGAAAACGTTCAGATAAAACCTCTGTTCCTACGTTTGAAATTGAGAGGCCGTGCTGCTCTGTCGAACTCTTGGGCCAGTCTGTTCTGCTCCGCCTCAAGGGGTGACCAGGCTCCACTGTCCGCGCTGTATGCATCACCCCCTCGTCGGTTAGCTGACAGCCTTTCAGTTAACAGACAGGTTGTTACGGTACCCTGGGCTTCTGTTACAATCATCTTTATATAGCAGCACAGCAGGATCTCTCAATGACAATGTCATGTCCTCATTTGTCCTGTCACTCAGGGATTGTATCATCTCATATCACAAGGAGAACACAGCAAGAGACAGGGAGAAACCACATCTACATAGCCCTCACTGCAGTGAACTGCTAGAGTGGTCCTCTTTATAGTAGTAACTGTTGTCAATCTCTTATGGCACCTAGCTGATAGAATGAGTGTTATTTTAAGTATATGCGTGTGAGTATGGATAGGGCCCTCTGAAAGTGCAAAGCACCCTAGAGTGTCTCTCCTGTGGATCAGGCGTGACTTCTATAAGACGCATGTCCTGAGTGCATCCTGTCACAAACATCGATGGGCATGTCTGTATCTTTCCACACACTTGTGTCTTCTCCACTCTGTGTCTTTTCCATATAGTGAATTTCCAGAATTCATTGACTAGCCAATAAATTCACAGGCTGTATCCTTTTGTTGGCTGTAATTTACCAAAGTGGTCCCAATTTCCCTTGATAGCTGGCCACTGGCAAACTCGGTTCTTTTATTCCAATCTTAATTACTAAAGTTAAGTCCCAAATCACATGTTAACACTGCACAGGATTTACAAGCACGGGGGTTAAAGGGTTACACAGAGAGGTCTATGGAGGCTGCAGAGTTCAGGGAGGGTGCCCTGAAGTCAGAGAGAGAGATAGATGCATGCTCAGAGGAAGTCTGCAAGGGACCAGATAGAAGTGTCCTGTGGGTGTCAGCTGGCCACACGTGGTTGTTAAAGTCAGGTCTGGGTGACAGGCCCCTTAAGGGTCAGTCTGAAGTAGGCTGAGTGTCACGGGCAGGAGAAACTGCAGGTGGGCTGTGTCCCAGAACAGAGTAAGACTTCCTGCCTTCAGCACTTTCTGGACGCAGCTAAGGACTTGGCAGGTGACTGGTGGGCACGACTGCTGTACTTTGGTCACAGGACGGCCCTTCTTTCAGTCTCAGGTGAGGGGTTTCCATCTGGGGTGATTAATAGGCTCCTATGTCACGTGGTTCTGATATGACTTGGTCTATTTTCAGGTGTCACGATTTATTGGCACAAATAAATTATTTATCGGTTTGTGCCTCCTGGTGTTGGCAGATGGTAGCTGTTTATGCGCACAAACAAGATGTAGAGTCACTGGTTTTTGGCACTGATGCTCAAAAGAGAGTAATTCGGGTCAGATTTGTTGCTTGTGGAGTCACGTTAGGCTAGGCCCAGCCCGAAAGCTGATATTTCGTGCACCGTGGCACACATTCTGCTCTCCCTGCACCTCGGTCCTTGGAACTAACCCTGAGGCCTGCTGTGTTTGTGTCAGTATGGGAAAATCCTGTTCTGAGCTCCTCTCCTTGATTTCACTCCCTTTCTTCTAAAAGCAGTCAAAAGTAATTTCTCTTATATACCTTGATACTAACCGTGACGATCTCTATTTACAGTGCTTACCGTGTGCTGTGAGCTGCGAGAGGCATATTCTTCATGGAACAGCTCGTTGATTACCACGAGACTACGTGCTACAAAGACACCATTATCTCCACCCGACTGAAATGAAGGACAAACATGATCAGAAGTTTGCTCGAGGTCACTCAGAAATTGATGCAGATTTACACTAGAAGATTTTCTTGGTTTCTATATGATGAAATGTTCGTGTGTCTATTTTAAAAAAATGGGAAAAACGCAAGTGCAGAGGCCACTGACTTTCCCTCCACTCCTCCAAGGCAGAGGAAGAATTCTTTATAGGGTCATACCGGCTGATCACTCCAGATGAGTGTCACAGAAATCCAAATGTCAGGATCGTGGGGGATAAGAGAGCATTTATAAAGAAGATTGGAAGTGTGTTATTTATTCTATAAAAACAAAGTTGCCTTCAGGGTTTACCTCCGGGACCAGCTGGAGGCTAATCTCTGAGCCAGCCTTCTGCTGTCTGTCACCCGGAGTTACTGGGGTGTCAACACCAGCTGTTTGTAACAGTACTGGGTAGTGTCACATGGTTGACAATAACCACAGTGACCATCCCAAAGCCAGCATGTGTCTGTGCCCAACCCTGAGGTATGCACAAGGGGAAACCAGAGATGCCATGAGCCCGTTGGCTGCTGAAGGTCACACAGTTAGGAACAAAACTGGCTTAAGTCCCGATCTGACCTCAAAGGCCCTCAAAAGATTCCAAGAAAGCCAAGGGCCTTGGGAAGGTGACCAGACTCTCAGCTGCCTTGGGAAATGGAGTATGCCCCTTTCAGGAATATTGGTTTGACTACCCTGGGATAGGATGACATAATTTTCTCTACTGTGAACAGATATAGAGGACACAGACATCAAATATATCATCTATTTAATTAATTGAGGGCAAAAAAAGCAAGCGTGAGAGCCAAGAGAACCCTCCTGGACATCAAATAGAAGCCTCCATTAGAAGTCCCCAGGAGCTTCCGCAAAGCCGAGTGCTGTGTGGTTCTGGTGCTTCTGCCTCTGACAGGCATCAAGGCAGAGCAAGGTTCAGCTTCTCTGATCCTATAGGGCTGTGTTAATAAAATAAGAGTATAGATTTGCCAGAGTCCTTCTAACCCTGTTTCCAGCATGATACTTTCAATGTTGAACGTAATAAAAATTCCTCCCAAGAATGCTGACATGGCTGGTAAATAATTTGCATTTTTAGTGGTTTGCATAAGAACTTGAGAGCCCAAGAGCAGCTATAGCCTTTAAAAATAGCTGGATAAAGAAATAGACTGGCTCTCTTCCTATTCAACACGTCCGTTGCCGGGCTTATCAACCACAAAGCAGGACTCAGGCTGTGTGTGTGTGTGTGTGTGTGTGTGTGTGTGTGTGTGTGTGTGTGTGTGTGTGTGTTGTGGCATGCCTCATGCCTCAGTTTCATATCTGTAGGTGGTGCTCTAAATTGCCAGAGATCGGAGACAAGCCATCCTCTTCACACAAGAACCTCCATTTTAAACAACTGACACCATGGCCGTGGTCTCAGACATGCCTCCAATGCTGCCATTGTCACTCTAACTTGAGGACAGACTGTGCGATCCCCTGTTAGGGCCTTGATTCTCTCTATCCAGAATTCATACACTGAACCCACAGCCCTAGTGGAAATGGGGCCTCTTAGAGGGTATTTAATGTTAAATGAGGCCTCAGGATAAGGTCTGAATCCATTAGTATGGTGCTATAATTACAATGAAGAGATCCCAGTGCCATGGATGGTCAGCCTCTCCTGACAGACAAGAAAAGTTCGTGTCAGGACACAGCCAGAAGATCCCATCTGCAAGCCAGGAAATGTCCTCAGGAAAAACCAACCCCTACAATGTCTTGATCCTTGACTGCCATCTTCCAGAATGGAGAGAGAAGGACTGTCTCCTGCTATATCACACAGTCTGACAATCAGGGAAGACTAATACACACCCCTTAGTCAGCATGGTGGTGGCTTCCAAAGTACTCCCACCACTGTTCAGTTACTCCATTCTTTAAGATCCGAAGGAGAAGCTCGAAATACCTCTCACTTACCATATTCCTTTAGCAGGCCAACCATTTTAGACACGAAGGCTTAGTCATCCATGGGCTGCCCATGGCATCCCAACCTCAGATCTTTGGATACAGACCAAGAGACAAGAATACCATCTTATTCCATGAGGGTCTCCGAGGGGTCCTGGTGGTGTCACACTTACCCTTCCTAGCCCCATCCCTAGACTCAGTTACAGCATGGCTACCCAGAAGTCCAGGCTCCAGGTTTTGCAGCATGCTGTGGAGCCCATACTTGCCTCCATTTCCCCACACATCAGTCTACCACTTTTCCTGACAGACTGTCACACCATGGCTGGGCCCAGTTTTATCCTTCCACTCATTCATCGATGAATATTTATTGGTTTATTATGTGCCAGGCACTGTTCCAGGGAGCCGGGACACTGTGATAAAGAAAAAAAGAAAAGGAAAAGTCTCCATCTTCGTAGAAGTTACATTCTAGTATAAGCCCTTATAATTAAGTGTCTTTTAATCAAGCTGGATTTCTGTTTATCTCATTGTGACACTACTCTTTAGATTTTACAGTATGCCATTCCCTACTCAATGACAGGTTTCTGTTCCAACCACATTCTCATCTTTTCCCCCCCTCGTTTTCTTAAATGAATAACATCACCAGTACTCCGTGGTACTCACAGAAGCATACTTGAGAGAAAGAGAGACAACAGGAGCTCCCCTGCCCAGCAGCATCCACACACATCATAGCAAGGCAAGGAGCAGAGAAAGGTTGCCAAGAGTCTAGAAGACAGAGAAATTACCAGAGAGCAGAGCACAAAAGCCTCAGATTATTCCTTTCTAGGTAAGCCCTGTACCGGCAGTAAGAACACGAACACCATCCCCCTTCCTTCTCCTCAGGGACCTCTCTTGGCTGATTTCTTAAAACTGAATTTCACCCAGTTCAGACAAAAAAAAAAAATCAGTGAAGGTCATGGCAGTGAAATTCATACCGCGAGCTGATCAGGGACCTTGGGTAGGAGTTAAAAGCATGAGCTCAGGAACCAGAGCACTAAATTCACCCTGTAATTATTTTATTTTTGACTATAGAAAGTCTCAATCAAACTTCTATCCCTAGTTCAAAGCAGTGTTTTCTGAAAAACATCTAAAAGCGAACTTGTATTTTTGCCTAAAACGTACATAGCAATATAAACAAACATGTGGGCAGCAAGAATGTGAACTTACAGGGGTGAGAGATGCGTCTTTTAAAGCTAACACCCCCAGAAATCTAACTATGTTTGAAGACAAACCCCTTGTTTTCCTTCTACTCAGACCAGTAGACAATTGTCAGCGTCACAAGGTCTAAGCAGGAGAAACAAGCCAGAGGTCAGGGCTCCTTACCCCTAGTCTTGCATTCTCTCGAAAGCCGGAGCGTGTTGTCATCTCGGAAACTCACCATCCAGAGCTATCGAGGAGATGGTGGTGCCAGCGTTGGGTGGAGGAGGATTTTGAACAACGTTCAACTCCACTTAGAGAAGCTTCTTCAGGTTTGGCCTTTTGCCAAGAAAAGACAAGTAAGAAATCGGCTCTTGGGCTATTCGGGAAGGGCTGAGCTAATCGGAACAGGAGGCAAAGCACCTCTGGCTGCCAAACCAGGTAGCAACAAGCATCCGAGCTATGTCCTGGGAGGCCCCTGAGAGGAGAACAACACCTTGTAGCAGGCAAAGCCAGGCCAGGCAGCAGGAAAACTGATTTTGTGTGAGAGTTATCATTGTAATTGAAAAATCACTGGAGTTTATCTACGGAGCATCAAGCCGGTTTTGAAATGCATTGTATTCTTTCTGCACAGGGCCTGGGTCCTGATGAAGACCTGCGTGAAGTTCAGAACACTCATGAATGAGACTGTGGGGGAAGACTCCACCGAGGACCACAAGCAGAT
Source organism: Rattus norvegicus (assembly GCF_021556685.1). Classification (NCBI taxonomy): domain Eukaryota; kingdom Metazoa; phylum Chordata; class Mammalia; order Rodentia; family Muridae; genus Rattus; species Rattus norvegicus. Next base: position 73,958,812 of record NC_141542.1, read on the forward strand.
ATGTGGCAGACCGCCAGCGAGCATGGGGTCCTATACGTTAACTTTTCCTGAGAAACTCAGATGGGGAGATTGATTATTCCTAGCTCTATAACTGACAGTAAGAGAATATTTTACTGTGGTGTGATTTGCATTTCACCACCATAAAGACTCCTTGCTGTCTTCCCCACACTCTGGGCTGTGAGTTCAAATTCAGACATTTCCTAGGTTCCTCTTATTTTCTTATTTGACTGATATAGACACAAGCAACATCCTGTCTCAAATAAGGAGATATAGAGATATCTAGCTATAGATACATACATACATACATACATACATACATACATACATACATATAGAGATACAGATACATATATACACACATATACATATATAACATACATATGTATGTGTGTGTATGTGTGTGTGTGTGTGTGTGTGTGTCTGTGTGTGTGTGTCTGTGTGTGTGTGTGTGTGTGTGTGTGTGTGTGTGTGTGTTTGTATAAAGCTCCCTGGATGTCAAATGATTCTTATAGAACAACAGACAAATCAGAAACACATGGATTGAATTCCCCCTCCAAATATGCATGGATTTAAATACTCAAAGGAACTGTGCCTGAGAATATGTCTTTTGAATTTTCCTGGACACAGAATCTTCATTTCAGGCTTGCTTGACATCTTTCCTACTCCAGGTCAAATTGCACTGTAAATCCGTAGATGTGTCTGCACAGGGATAGAGGCGGGAGGTCACAGAGCTGTCCCCGACTCGGCAGCCCTGGTGATAACCGTGGTGTACGGCATGTGCTGTGAGAGGGCCTCGAGGCCTCCAGCTTGCTTGTGTTCACACTCGCCGAGGTTTGTTTTTGTTTGGCTTTTCATCTGAGAGAAGAACGTTCTAATGAGTCCCACCACCGCACTCCCACCCCCTCCCATCATTTTCTTCCCATCGCTGAAACCCTCAGGGAGAATCTACTGTGTGTGACAAAGAAATATGTCTTTCCTCTGTGCTCCAGACCTTGGAAACCATCCAAGACCCCCTTTCCCCGGAGGCCAGCTCTCCTCCGTGTGATTTGCATTTCACCACCGTACACTGAACCCAGCGAGAAGTTGTCTCAGCAGAATGGTGAGAGCTAACAGTGGGAATCGAGAAGCCTCCATTTTCCAGCGTGCTCTGAACAACATCTCTGCTGCCAGAAACCTAAAGCCAAATTTGATTTGAAATTTATACAGAAAAGAACGTCAACACACTCGGCCTCTCCTCCCCTTTCCCAAGACTCCCTCTTGACCTGAGAATGTCTATTTCATGTTTAATTTCATTCTAGATTGCTAATTAATATCTTTCCCCCCCACCTGCCCCCACCCCTGCCACTTACTTGCACATCGTCTCCATTTCCTTAAACTCCCCTTATCCGTGAATTTTTAACTTGGAAAACAGAACAAAGCAACTCTCAAAAAGTAAGCAAGAATTTGAAAAAGAAAGAAGAAATTGGGTCAGAAAAAAAAGTCTATTTTTTTAATTGATTCTGCTTAAACCATCTGAAAGTACTTAAAATATACTTCACACAAGCAAAGAGAACCTAGCCACCCCTCCTGTATTTGGTCATCCTTACAAAGGCTATTGGAAGCGTGTTTGTAAGAAGGAGGATTGAAGTCACTCTAACAGATTAGTTAGCACTGCACGGAAGTTAGCACTGATGTTAGTCAGAACTCACTCCCAAACTGAGCATGTGTTTTTCTGAGCTCTCACTGAAGGCGTCCCGTAGGGAGATGCTGGTACTCCACTCGGAGCATCAGCTGCTTCCTGCTTCCTCCCCGGTACACACACCTTAGGGAAATCAGACACAGCCTTCTCTCCTCACGTCCGTGCCCACGAAGCCCCAAGGAATGTTTGCTGTCTAAGTACTGCCTGGGGAGTGGCACTTTAGCCCAGCACAACCTTTATACATCAAGTTATCTAAACCTTCACATATTTGCTGAAAGCTTTCTTGTGTCCCATCACCAGGGGAAGTAGCTTGAGAGGCCAAGGCCATACAGAGTTGAGAGAACGTGCCAGACTCCCACAGGAACCTGGTCTATAGTGGCCATCCTTCAACCCCCGGCTGACCTGGTATGTGGGTGAGCGTAAAGGGAGATGAAAAGTCTCTTCTCTCTGCTGCCTCCTCAGCCCTCAGCCTTACAGGATAAGGTCCAGACTTCTCTGCACATCGGAAGGCTCATAAGAGCTGAGGCCTGGCCACCTTTCTCAGCCCTTCATTATCCCTCAGAAGTCACCCAGGTCCTTGTCCACTCAGTCTCCCTGTCTATCTCAGTCCTTGCTTGTCCCTCCCTCTGAAGGCTTCCTGGTTGACACTGGCTTCTTCATGAAGACTCAACTCTAAATTCCCCACTAATTAAAGAGATTCCTTTGTCAAGCGGGATACACTTGGCTCTTCTCATGGTGACCTGATTTTCCTCAGCCAAGGCCTTCCTGCTTCCTGAGAAGACCTTACAACGGTTTGTTCCCTATAGCAGATGCATACTGGCGTTTGGTGGGGAATACATGTGTGTAAAATACCACAGAGACAGGGGAACTGTGGTAGCCAAGCCTAGATGACCATTTTTAGAGAGTTTGTAACATCTTCTCAGCAATCAATTCAATCTGGCCAGTAAACAGCCAGCAATACCAGACCCTGGCATACCTGAACTGGTTATTCTTCCCCTCAGGTTAGGCCTCAGGTATTTTTACTGAATGCAGATCTAATCCCAGTCCTGACAGACCATTCCATACCCCACCTCACTCTTGTTCCATATTTAAGAGTTCACAAACTATTCTGGCCAATTTAAGCAAAAAAAAAAAGTTCTGTGAGGTAAAATGGTCATGGTGATCGATTTTGCACCCTTGATGAAGGGAAAATTTCATTTTCTAATGTTAATAACATAATGCCACACTCCAGGTAAGTTCTGGAGAAGAGGGGCTTGTGGTTCTTGTCCACAATTAAGGGGTCATATATACTTGGCAGTGACTTTCTGCCTGGCAGAGTCCAGAGACAACACAGCATCAAAAGGGTAAGAGATCTGGCCTAGATAGCTTTCATAGCACACCTACTTCAGAGATAACCCTTAACCCAGTAACTCATTAATCCATCCATGAGGACAGAGCCCTAATCAAAACCTGTCTAATCCTACTTCTTAATTTCTCATAATGGAGACAAAGTTTCAACATTACTTTTAGAGAGGACAGTCTACACTCAAGCCATAGCACCATGCAGATGAAACCAGCCATGTGTTTTAATCAGGTCATGTCTGAAATAAACTATGCCATTAAAACCAGGCTCTATCCCAACCCTCATGGCTACAGTGCTGAGGTTTGCCCCGTTCACTGTCACGAGACAGTGAAGTGTTTCCTATGAGCTGATTTACTTGATTTTCACCAATTCTGGGTGGCGCCTGCTTTTATGACCCCCAACTTTACAGGCAAGAAAGCTGGCCTCAGACTCCAGCAGACACTGCACACAGCCCACAGGTTTTGTATTTTTCAGGGCAAATGACCATTTCATCGGCCTCATAGAAGTAGCAACAGGACCACAATTAAACTACCTACAATATCTACCTTGTTTCTTCCAAGCACTCCCTAGACACACTACTTCTTCCTAGATTGTAACTTCCACTGGCCAGTCTACAAACCAAGTCAGGTGGGAAAAGTCGAATTCCCAGAGTAGTTGAAAAGGCCCTGCTTGTTGCTCCTTTACCCCCACAAAACTGGTTCTAACCAAACCTTGATTCTATCATTACCTGGGGAGTGAGAAGTAGGGATGTTGCAGGATATTTTACCACACAGGGAACCCAAAGATAGTGTTTCTAGTTGTGGTGTGGTTCAGCCCTTACCACATGTCTTCAATCCCTCTGGTTAGAATACAGTCGTGCCTTTAGCACACACCTTTAATTCCAAACAATGAACTCAGAAAGTTAGTTTGTAGAAGGAAGCTCCCATGTTTAAAAGTGATATTTAATTGAGTGGCAGACAAAGTGACAAATCAGAGAAAGATTTGACAGAATAGGCTATGCCCAAGTCTCGTGAGAAGAGAGGAGAAATAGAAGCTACTTGAGGGGCAGTGCAGAGAGGAAGCAATTTTACAGGCAGAGTTTTACAGAGACAGACCAAAGAGAGAACAAGCTAAGACATGGGTGAAGACAAAACAAGCCAGAGAATGAGAAGGAGCCAGAAGATTAGAACAGATTGCTAGACTTAGTTCGAGGCCAAGTGGAGCAATTCAGTCAGAAGTGAAAGAAGCCAGATTGAATCAGTCAGCTTAGAGAGGAGTTTTGAGTCAGAACAGCTGAGTTGACCAGCCAGCCAGGATCAGAAAGAAAAGGACAAGGTGAGCCTACTTAGGAGTAAGTCTCAGAGATGAAACCATTCTAGACGTAGATTACCTTGTTAGAGGCTTCCAGGACTAAGCCTAGGTTAGTAGATGGAGGTGGCAAGCCTCCAAGATGATGATTAAAGCAGGAGAATAAAAGTTACAGTTAAATAGGGATGCCAAGCAACAGTGAATCCAGAAAGAGCTAAATTAATGCCAATCACATAAGGACTACAGAGGCCAAAGGAGAAGGGGAGGGACCCTGCCAAATCTAATGTGGGCAGATTTCCACAGTCAATGCTGGCCACACATTGCCTTTCAAAATTCTGAGTCTTGGAATAAAAACAACAACCAACCATATTTGTCTGCAAATATTGTTTGTCCAAGATTAGGGGTCAGGCTTAGATGAGCCGTCTTTTCACTACGCCAGTCTTTGCCATCCCCTTTTGCCATTCCGTGCAACTACTGTAAGTGTTGATTGGTAAACCAACAACACATATAAAAACAGCAACGGCTCCTCCCTTTTAAAAGGTGGGAGGTTTAGGCTTCCCATGCTCATCTCCATGGCCCCCACCTGCTTTCCAGAGACACTCAAATGGACCTTTCCCAACTCTCAGGAGCCCTTATAACCTTGAAGGCCTGATGCCTACTTCTGTTCCCAGCTCATCCGTGTGAAGTGGATGCCACACTGAACTTCCCTCCTCCCCTCTCTCTCCATCTGCAAAATAGCCAGAATAATGTGAGCCACCTGCTTCCCTCACAGGAGCGCAGTGAGAATTAATGGTACTGGGCCGATGCTGACAGCTTTCCAAAGAGCTCGGCGTTTAGCACAAGAGACTCTAGGTAACAAATACAGCTCCCTGATCATGGGACTTTGAAGCTGCCCATATATTTTCAGAGCCAGGGACACAGGAACATCCAATTCCCTATTAGTTATTTGAAATGGTGCCCAGAAGAGATGGGGACAAGACATGACAGAAAGATATGGTCGGAACAACCCTTCTGGTGACCATCCATTCAACATCTGTCTGAGGGGGTGGGTGGGTGATTACAGGGCCTCAGATTGTGGGAGTCCATTATCATTAGCGAGGTATTTCAAGCTGAGTGGACCAAAAGGACAGGTCAGGCCACGGATATTTTTACTGAATGCAGAGCTCAGCCCAGCCCGACCGTTTCAGAACCTTGTAGAAGCCAAGGGGGCTGCCTTGCCTTCTCCCAGCATCTATCCACACCCTGGCCCACTCTCGTTTCTTATTTAAGAGTTCACAAATTGTTCCTGCCAGTTTAAGCAAAAAATGTTCTGTGAGGTAAAAGGGCCATGGTAATTAATTTTGCTCCCTTGACTGGAAGGTGAAAAGCTTTTTATTATGTAAATTATAAATGTCCTGGAGGGAAACTTTATCTCTCCCTCACCAATGAGCCCATCAGGCTGCCTACATCAGGGTTTTTTTTAATGTTTATTAGTCTAGGGGGGCTGTTTAGAAGGTTGCGTAGCCTCTAAGTGCTGACGTTTATCTATTGCTTCAAATAAACCTAGTGGCAGGGAGCCACGGTTGGACCACTAGATGTGGAGGAGGGGAGACGGTTATACTGTCCACAGACAGGCAGACAGCCTGTGAGCCCACACAGTGTGGGACTCACCATCTTCCAGGCTGAGCCCAAGGCCTGCCCTCTACCCCACAGTCATCTCTTCTGTTCTTCCCTTTGGTGATTCTTTCTCACCTGTGTCCTCTCAGCCTTTCCCACAACACACTGGCTAAGGATATCCACACACTGCCAAACTACCCTGGGGCTGAAAGGTCTCCTCCTCCCTCCCCCTCCTCTGGCTTGACCAGCCACAAGTCTTTGTCTGGGACCATTCTTTTTTATAATAGAACACTGGAAACCGGAACTCTTCCCACAGAGCAATGAGTGTTTGTACACAGTGAAGCTTGGCTGGCCATGATGCCCAGAGATGTGGCCAGCAGTCCTCTCTATGTGTCTGCGAGGATGGAGTTTAGAGAAGATTTATTTACACTGAAGTCTGAGTGAAGCAGAGGGTTCTCTCTAACGTGGGAGGCCTCATCCAAAGTGAGGCCTGGGAGATTGACAGGAAGTGACACACGCATACTCTCAAGAGTTCTCTCACTGGACTCTAAGTGTTGACCACAAGCATCACTCTTCTCCAGGAGGTGGGATGTTTATCACCATGAACCCTGTCTTATAAGCCTTGGGGAGAAGGGTTGCTTAAGCCCCTTCCATTACAAAGCAGCACCCCTTAGCTTGTACCTCAGCAGCTGAGTGACATGGAGAAGGAAGCAGGGAAGGGAGGGAAGGGTGAGAAGAAAGGAGGTGTGGGTCACTATCCCAAATGGATCCTGACTGGGGAATTTGAATGGGAAGGGCCTCTGTAGGCTCAAATATTTGAAACTGGTTCCCAGTTGGTGGAATGATTTCAGAAGAGGTTTTGAGAGGTGTGGTCTTGTTGGAGGAGGCGTGCCACTGGGGAAAAGCAATGAGGTTTCCAACGCCACTCCCAGTCTCTGACTCCTACAGATAAGGACGTGGGCCCTCAGCTACTACTCCAGCACCATGCTCACCTTCTTGATACCACCCTCCCAACCTTGGTAGTCAGGCCCTGACCCTCTGAAGCCACAAATCCCAACAAACTCTTTCTTCTATACTTTGATTATGGTGTCTTATAGCAATAGAAAAGTAACAAATACACCAACTTCACTATAAGCTCTATGTTTCACACTTTAAAAAAAAATCTATCTCAATGACACATCAATGTTGCCAGTTAGTAAGTAGCTGATAAGGATAGTTTGTTCTCCAGTTGTGCTTAAGGTATAGTATGTAGAGGGGAAGAACAGGCCCTATCTTTCTGGAGCATGCGTTCTAGTAAACGACTCCAGAATTAATGAACAACATAGATCTGAGTGGGCTGTGTTGGGTCCTACTGTGCACAGTGGGAGGAAATAGCCCTGTATATGATGTTTATGTCAGAAATAGCACCCCTGAGAGTGTTTATTTGGGGGGAGGTGTCAAAAAAAAAAAAGAACTGACTGAGCTGAGGGAGTTTCCTGGGTGGGAGCCTAGTGCAGAGTCAGGAAGTCTGACACACAATGCCACCCTTTCTCCAAGTCCAGTGAAATACCAATGAAGTATTTAGTCAGAGGAAGTATTTAATGGAGGACAGGTTAGGCAGTAAAGATGGTAAGGCCTTCCCGGTAGCCTCCTCTTTCAGACTGAAGAAAGGATGCCTGTACTTTCTTCCAGCTGTTGTCTTACAAGAGGAAAGACAGCCACTTATCATAAGGAGACACACTCAACTGAGGAGAGAACAAAAACAGAGAAACGCCATCTGAAGCTGAAGAGAAGCTCTAGGTTCAGTCTGGAGAGTAGGAATCTGGAAAAAGTGATGGGTCATTTAAAAATGATTTCCATGGATTGTGACAGGATTTTGCTCTAACTACCAAGAAAACTAGCTTAAGGATCTCTATGTCTTGTGAGTTGGAGAGAGAAAGCAGAGGTAAGATAGAGCCTGAGCTTGTCAAGTTGCTTTCTGCTGAAGTTTGTATCTAGAATGTGTCCCCACAAGACTTCTGTGTTAAGGACTTGGTGTCATGTGGAAATCATAGCGCCATTAAGAGGATCTGTGAAAGGAAGCTAGGTCATTGAAGTATCCTTAAAGGCATATGCGGACCTAGATTCTCCCCTAGCTCACTCTCTTTCCTCCCAGACTCCATGAGTTGAGCATCTCCTGGATGGCATCATGCTACCATGTGACACCACAGGCGAATCTTCTGAACTGTGCTGATTGTCCCAGGTACTTTGTCACATGGATTCAAAGCTGACTAATCCAGGGCACAGTTTCTATTCTTAACCTTTTTCCAGTCCAGACATAGCTATGCTGCGAAGCTCTGGTGCACAGGTTGAGTAGAGGGAACATACAAGGTTCTCAGATCACACTCCAAGGAAGCAGACGCCCCAACCAGCTTCCAGGCCTGCAGTCTTGACTATGGAGAGGTCACAGGGCCCATAAAAAGGTGTCAACTGAGGTTGGATAAAGAAACAAATGTGGAAATTTGGGGTTAAGGACCGAAGACAGAAGGAGCCCAGGTTTTTCACACCATGAAACCATATACCAGACCAGAGCAGCTAATACTCAGGCTACCATGTGAGCAAGAAAGGACTTCTCTTAATCATACTCTATCAGATTGGGAACACGGGAACCTCCAGAACCAGACTTTTGCATCGTCTCATATCTTTGAATCATGGAACAAGTAGATTTCAATCAAAGCTGAGTCTCTATGGTCAGACTCAGCAACTTACAAAGAAATCCTCTTCTGTTACAACAACCTTAGCACCATCCCTTACAATTTAAAAGCACACACACACAACTCAAAATTCTCTTTACCTAAGGTTTCTTTTTAATAACGGTTTCAACACATTTGGGAGTAGAAAATCCCAATCAGGCTTTGGAAATCTCTGCAAAAGACATTGCCAGGGAGTGGGAAACTGTAAAATCCATCAAGAAAGCACAATTTCTGTGTAAAGGGCTCAAGTTTTACTATCAACCCCCAAACTGACATCACAGGTTAGCAGCCCGAGGCACTTGTCCCAACACACCTCCTCTTGACATCTACAAAGATGAGGGAAGGCTGTGAGGTCTGTGGCTGCTTAGAGGCTCAAGCCAAAGAAGCTGCCACAGGACACCCAGAGGATGCTGCTCCCCTGTGGACACTTTCTTCATGTGTGGGTTTCCATCTGCTCTGTAGGAGTCTAGGTTGTTAGTGACAGAAATGTCGCTATATGGCTCTCTGGCCTGTGATGCACAAAACAATGGGACTTTGTTCTGCTAGAAGCAGCTCCTCGCCCTGCCCCACCCCCGATGTCTCTTCCCTGTAGAGAAGACATGGAAGGCAACTTGGCCCGATGGGGAGAGGATAGACTGTGATGTCAGATGCACTTGGCCTCAAAGTCCAAGTTCACTATTTATGTGACTTGGGACAGTCACTTTGTGTGGTTAAGGATCCTCCTCTTCCTCCTCCTCCTCCTCCTCCTCCTCTTCCTCCTCCTCCTCTTCCTCCTCCTCCTCCTCTTCCTCCTCTTCCTCCTCTTCCTCCTCCTCCTCCTCCTCCTTCTTCTTCTTCTTTATTGTAAAATCTGTCCCCCATTAATTTATTAATTAATTTATTTACTTTACATCTTGATCATTGCCCCTTCCTACCTTCTTCAACTGTTGGGAAGTTGGATTGATGGGTTGTGGTAGGTGTGTGCATGTGAAGTGGTGGCTTTTACTTAAAGTCTCATTGTTCCTTCCTTCCTTCCTTTCTTTCTTCCTTCCTTTCTTTCTTCCTTCCTTTCTTCCTTCCTTCCTTCCTTCCTTTCTTTCTTTCTTTCTTTCTTTCTTTCTTTCTTTCTCTCTTTGACACAGGTTCTCATTGCATAGGCCTGGCTGGCCCAGATCTTACTACGTAGACCAGGCTAGATCTAACTCACAGAGATCCATCAGCCTCTGCTGGGATTAGAAGCATGTGTCAGCGTATGGAGCCTTTGTTAGTGTTGCTGTTATGACTACTACAGTTATTCTAATATCAGTACAGCTACACCACACAGGTTCACTAGTTTGAGCATACCCAAATTCTCTAACCTAGAGATGATTTCTAATTTTTTTCTGTGCTTCCATTTCCCCACCTTTAAATGAAGGATAATTAGGACAATATCACAAGTTTGCTGTAAGAAGTATATCTACAAAAACATTAAAGCAATTTGAACAGCCTTGCTGAGAATAAAGTTTGACTCTCAGCTTGTGTTATTACCGGGGAGTAAACCTTCACAGTGAGTTACTAAACAGAAGGGCCTGTTATCGAGGAAGCAAGCCCACCACTTTTCATGCTCTAAATAAAATTAAACACCAGCAGATCAGAAAGCAGCCTCAGAGAGTCTATTCCCCACTGTCTGGTCAAGTGAATGGGATGCTGAGTGTGGGTTGAACAAGAGAAGAAAGTCCTTTTTCTGTTTGTCCTTCTGGATACATTTACTTCTCTGTGTGTTCCATTTGGTTAATAAAACAGGCCCTTGACATGGAGACACAGTGAAAACCGGGAGGCAATATGGAGACTATGCATGAGAGTTCAGTAAGTTTAAGGTTTTAAGCAAAACAATAGGAAAGTAATATTTTGAAACATTACCTTCCCTCCAGTGTTTTCTAAATTGGAGTCTTGTATAGAAAGCTCAAAGAGCACAGGATAGGAACTCAGCCTCCTGCAGTCTAGGCCATGTCCTTCCTGGGCCATGTCCATCCTTCCATCACCCAGATAGCTGAATTGAGAGCCACTTTGTCTTGGGGGTGTCTGTTTCCTGGTCTGAGAAGTAAGAGGGCTTAACCAGAAGGACTCTGAGACAGAATAAGACCCTGGGTTAATCCAGTTAGATACACATTAGCAATCAGACAACTCTATGTGGTCTAAAAAGTGACTTTCCTGTGTTTGCTTGTTTGTTTGTTTGTTTTGTTGTTGTTATTCAGTACATTAGCTACAGATTGCAGAAACTCACATCCTTACGTTCAGTCATGCTCTAGTGAGGAAACTCTCAAACATCTGTCCATGGTGGTCAGCCATGTCCTCCCCATCATGGGACCTAGGCTGACAGAGAAGTGTCCATTTAGACATTGCTGTTCTTCTGGCAAAAGGACAGAAAAGATTCCAAATCCCAAACTTGCTTTCAAAAGTACTGTGTGGAAGTCAACTGACTGCATCACTTCTGCCCATGGTTTTATTGGCTAACTTGAGTCACGTGACATCTGATATCAGCAGGGCAGTGGTGAACGACAGGAATACCCAATGACCTTCAAAACAACCCACCCCAGAGATCAATAGAGAGCTCCTGGCCTGGAAAAAATCTTAGTTTTTCAAAAGAAGAGTCCCCCTTTCTGCTCAGGGGAAACACTTGGGACTCAAGGACACAAATATATGAGCACTTGGAGGAAACCACCCACTACGGAGGCAATTTCTCTCCGATATGTTGTGAGAAAACAATGCCAAACAAATGTGAAAAAAAATTGATAGAGAAGTGTGCCATTAGGGGTGGGGAGAGAAAGTCAGGGCTGGGGAAAGCCAGTCTTGGAGAGATGGCACCATTTTTCTGCAGCTCCGGGCGCTTCCTGCTAATGACTGTGTTCAGGCAGCATGTGAGCTCAGAGGATGCCAGGAAGAACATAAAAGGCAGAGGAAGAGGATCAACATGTTTTGCTGCCATTTCCAGGAAAGGGATGGTGTCCCCACCAGCCTCCCACAGTAGATGACCAGAAAAAAATTAAATAAATAAAAGCAAACACAAATAACGCCACTGAAAATCTGAGCTCTGACTACCGTGTTTTGCAGCAAGCACATCCTCCCTCAAGTCCTGGCTGCAACCCAGCCCAGCCACTTGAAGCAGCATTGGCAGCTTGCTCTCTCTTGGCACCAGGAGCGTGTGACAGCTGGATGGCTTGTAGTCAGCGTAGTTTTGCAGCTGGTGGTGGTAGCAATTGGCAAAAACGAACCGTCCAGATGGGCATTAAATTTTCTTTAATGTTTCTAATATGTCAAAAGAGAATAATCCTATGTCAAAGTGGCTGAGGAGAACTTTTACTTGGGAGCTTACAGGAATTCCATGTTGACAAGACAAAGGTTGTTTTATTTTTTTTTTAACTGGGTCTTATTCCTGTACACTGGTTTATGGTGAAAAGGAATCTCCTTTGGTTAAAGGGATTGGAGGAACCTCCCACCTCCTCCCCTTTTACCGGACTGCTATAATTTGTCAACTACCAGCCAGCATTTAGCAGTGGGTATAGAACATAAACTGAGGGTCCAAAAGGATAAAAATGTCTTCTTCTGGAATTTTTATGGTCTTCCAAGGGACCAGTGCCATTCAGTAAGCGTTACAATATTAACAGTAAGTTAATAATTGTATTGCGTAAAGGAAAAGTGCGGAGAAAATCATTGCCATGTATTTTTGAAGTATTTTTAAACTGTTGTAAGTCACATAACAAAGAACAAATGAATCACTCATTTTAAAAATGTGTTTGGATGTGAACCTGCCTTCACAGAAGTCTATAAAGTTGGGAAAGGACGGAGACTCTCATTAGCAATCAGGGGAGGCGAGGGGTCGTCTGCTCCAACAGCACTGGAGATAAGCACTGCCATCGTGTCTCGAGAACACAGGTTGTGTGGAAGGATAATTTCTCAGCGGACATAAATGTAAAGTTCGCATGCTCTGTAACCCTGCAAGCCCTTGGCACCTGCTGCAGCAGCAACCAGCATTCCCATGCAAGACTGGTCACGGTGCTACACAGGGATCTGTGGGACAATGTCCCTGCAATGCCACTTGAAGTAGAATCCTGGCACTCTCAGAAAACTTGTTAGAAATGTCCCACCCCTGAACTACTGAACTCAAGCACAGGCAGATACGTCCCAATAGTCTATCCTAACGAGCCCCTCTAGTAACTCTGGTGCTCGCTAAAGCTCATGAAGCAGTTATGATGACATTGTGTGTAATGGATAAGGAGGAGGGGGAGGGGGAGGGGGAGGAGGAAGGGGCAACCTAAACCTCTAGCACGGCTTATTCCTACTCTTTAAAAATGAATCAGCACGTTTTGAAAAAATAGGGTAGATTCATGAAAACTCAGAAAAAATATCTGAGAGCCCAGTGGACTGTTTTGTTTTCCTAAAGAGTCTATGGAACATGGACTGGGGTGTGCCTCAGTTGACAGAGTGTTTGCCCAGCACAAAAGAAGTCCAGGCTTCTATCTCCAGTGTCCACAACACTATATGTGGTGGCACACACCTATAATCCCAGCACTCCCTCCAGACAGGGACGGTAGTGTTCAGAGATAAAAGTCATCTTAGGCTATGTAGTGAGTACACTAGCCTTGGCTACCTGAGACCCTGTCTCAAACACTAAGGAAACCATGAGAACCATAGCACCTGTTTTTAAATGAGCCACTATTTCTATGCTTGCTCCTTATACATGAATACGTATGGAAGGCTGCAGGAAGGCTGCAGCAGGACACTGGGGTGCCAGAGCTCACTCTGGGGATACACTGGGGTTGGGGTGTTTTCTTTGTCATTTGGTATATTTGATAACAAGGACTCATGCAAGTACTATTTGTGAATATGTTCTCCTGTTGTTTAACTTTCGGAAAGGGTACTACCTGGTGGCTGGGAGTCTCAAGTTCTAGGCCATCCTTACACTGGTCACCCTGAGCAAAGGTCAAGCTTCTTATTCATGGGCTCCCTGAACTGGCAAACAGGACCTGGAGTGATTACCCCAACGTCCTTCCATCCAGCTTTATCGTGACACTAGTCTGCCTGGAGTCTTCTGAGAATGCAAGCCAGGATTCTTGAACCTGGTCAAATGACTACAGACATGCATAGTTGTACCTCGGAAGGACAAGAGAGGAAATGACTTTCACATGCCGTCCTAGGACAAATGCCCCGCAGGGGTGTGCCCTGTCTTTAAATATCACTGTGGCTATGGAAAGCCACTTTCATTTTTAAAGTAAAAGTTTAGAAGCCTGGTTTTTAAAATAATTGCTCCATGAACATTTCCAGAGCTTAAGTTTAAGTGATTTTCAGGTCCCTGGCTTTGGTAACATTATGTACGAATATAGGTAACACGAATCCCCATGTCTCAGGAGAACACAACGAGCCAGACAACGGCAACTGGTTTGCTTGCTTCTAACCTGTGCCACAAGCTACAGCGACAGCACCACATTTGATTGTAACAGAAAAGTAGGGGTTATATAGCCCATATAAAATTCTGAGGATGTGGATATGAGAAAATTGGTTAAGTAAGAATTGAAGGAAAATAACTCCAGTAAATAGCACAAGGTGAAGCAATGCTTACCACAGTGTGAGCAACTCTCCCCTCAGGGCCCATCCCACCGTCCTGAGCTATGCAGTAACCGAGCACAGCAGTGGGCTGCAGAGCCGGAGAGGATCAACAACCCTGTTATTTCATGACCAGGCATTATACGTTTGGGAGTCGAGTCCACTTTTTCTGTCTCTCTGGCCAGGTCTCTTTCCTGAGTGGAAACAGAACACAAAAGCCTTTAGCACCTTGGATGCAAATGGATGAGTCAGCCAGATTTTACAAGGAAATTAATTTTGAAAGGCCAAGTTAACTGCTTTCCACTGTTTCTTTAAGATGAATCTAAGTGAATACTTAGGGGGAGATGCCAATGCAGAATTTTCTTATCGGAATTTTAGCATTCTGGCTATGCAGTAACTTTTCGTTAATTTTTAAAACAGGAAAGGGCTGTTTGTAGTCGGTAAAGTATTTGCCTACCACGTGTGAGGCCTTGGGTTTAAATCCCAGCACCACATGAACTGTAACCCGGCACTCAGGCTGTGGTAGCAGAAGGATCAGAAGTTCACAGTCATCCTGGACTACATAGAAGTCAGGCTGGGATACGGGAGGACGCACCCTTCTCAATAAAGAAAGGAACAGAGCAGCCAAGTGTGGTAGGGCACGCCTGAGATCCCAGCCTTGGGAAGCAAAGGCAAGAGGATCCTGAGTGGATGCCAGCCTGGGCTACGAAGGAATTACTGAGGGGAAAAATAGCGAATGAAAGCAAGACAGAGAGCATTGATTATTCTTTCTCTGTGTCTGTCTCTTCTTCCCCTCTCCCTCCCCCTCCTCCTCCCCTTTCCCTCTCCCTCCCCACCTCTCTTTCTTTGTGGTATGTGTCATCCAGGATCCATTTTCCTCCTCAGTGTGTCCTGCTCTGAGCCCTAGCCACTGACCTCTGCAACAGTGCCACCTTCAGGAAGAGTTGGCTTTTCTGGTGAAAATGATGAGAAATAACCATTGCAGACAAGAAGAAGAAGAAGAAGAAGAAGAAGAAGAAGAAGAAGAAGAAGAAGAAGAAGAAGAAGAAGAAGA